>NC_056747.1:14613652-14913652 GCF_019279795.1 Protopterus annectens | reverse complement strand
AGATAAGTTAGTGGATCTAGGAGTCTCTCTCTCTCTCTCTCTGACAAAGTACAAAGGATTAGTGCAGATAGGTTAGTGGATCTAGGAGTCTCTCTCTCTCTGACAAAGTACAAAGGATTAGTGCAGATAAGTTAGTGGATCTAGGAGTCTCTCTCTCTCTGACAAAGTACAAAGGATTAGTGCAGATAAGTTAGTGGATCTAGGAGTCTCTCTCTCTCTCTCTGACAAAGTACAAAGGATTAGTCCAGATGAGTCAGTGGATCTAGGAGTCTCTCTCTCTCTCTGACAAAGTACAAAGGATTAGTCCAGATAAGTCAGTGGATCTAGGAGTCTCTCTCTCTCTCTGACAAAGTACAAAGGATTAGTCCAGATGAGTTAGTGGATCTAGGAGTCTCTCTCTCTCTCTCTGACAAAGTACAAATGATTAGTCCAGATGTTAGTGGATCTAGGAGTCTCTCTCTCTCTCTCTGACAAAGTACAAAGGATTAGTCCAGATAAGTTAGTGGATCTAGGAGTCTCTCTCTCTCTCTGACAAAGTACAAAGGATTAGTCCAGATAAGTTAGTGGATCTAGGAGTCTCTCTCTCTCTCTGACAAAGTACAAAGGATTAGTCCAGATGAGTTAGTGGATCTAGGAGTCTCTTTCTCTCTCTCTATGATACCTTCTCTGCGGAAGGAATAAAGATGTCTTGTTGAAGTTTCACATAGTTTAGTTAAGTAGGTAGATGGATGAGTGACCTTGTTCAATACCAGTTAGGTATAGAACTATGTGGGTGGCCATGGCCCCAAGCCTGGCCAATGTTGCTCTTGGAAAATGGGAGGAGGAGGAGGCAGTGACAAAAGCCCCTAATTTGCATCAGCAAAATGCTATCTCCATTTCATTTTTGGCATTTTTATTATTTGGGAGGGGGATGAAGCCAAACTGAATGATGTTTGCAACAATATTAGTAATCCCACTAGCTTTCTGAGCTTCACAACCTCTCACAGCAAGTCCTCATCAGCTTTGTAGACATAACCATTTCTAAGGACACTGAAATAAAGCCTCTCCAATAATCTGTTCAGAAAACCCACCAGGGTTAATACACTGCTGCACAGTAAAAGCATGCATCCCCCCAAAAATCTCAGGGGATGAGAACTGATTGTGCTTCTAAAATGCTTAGAAATGTTATCAAAAATCTAATCAGCCTACACCAAAGCTTCATGGCTAGGGAATACAGAAATAGATTATTGACTTCCATCTTCAATCCCATCAGAACTTTAAAGGAGGCAGATGACCCCATTTAGACGGATCCTCTGGGAGACTCATAGGACTCAGCAGAAAGAAACACCAAGATCTACAGGAGGACAAAAGAAAAAAAATCATGGCTTTCACTTTTTCAGTATTTTACAAAAGCAACCAGAATGATCATGACCAACATCTGGGGGTGATTACAGACAATAAACAACTGGAAAAGCTCACAGGACTCCATCCTTATTTTGCTTTCAAGAGAGTCAGGAGCATTAGGGACTGGGTGGAGTGCAAATTCAGACCCGAAGAGGACAGCAGAGGAACTTAACCCTGTGTCCTCATTTTTGCATTTATTACAACTACATGAGCAACAAGGACGACTTCTTTTACCCAATACTCAACACAAAAATCAACAGCAATTGTTCTGGTAATTGCAACACTAATTTTGCAATATATCATGTTCAGTGTAATGGCTGCAGTTGTTCTTACATAGGGGAAAACTGTAAACAAGCTCAAATCAGGGCGATACATCTCCTTTCTGACATCAAACTCTAGATCCTCAAAATCCAACTAGCAAAGCACTGCCATGATTTCCCAGACCACAGAGGTTTCTACTTCCTGGACACGCTTACTATGGGTCCATTTGAAAATGTCATCCTTGAAAAAATGGAGTTAAGCTGGCAGATCAGGCTGGACGCCCACTACCACCCTAGTCTAAACTCAAGCATTTCCATCAAAAATGCCATTGCCACATATCCATTTTTTCCAGATTATCAGGAAATCAAACTGATTGTCTAGTAGTCCAGAAAATACTGCACAAACTTTGGTATTCTGTTTCAAACAAAGAAACAGACTACCACAGTTTGTTAAATCGGTGAATTTACTATGCTTTTTTAGTTTAAAGGTTGCTTTTGCACATTTACCAAAACCAAATGACATTCTTATTTTATTTGGAAAAATTTTGACAACTTGCACTCATCTGATGAGCTATACAGTTTTAAAGCATCAACAAAGAGAAGATAACTTTAGACTTTGTTGTTTTCTAGGTACCAAATTATAGCCATGGCCTAAGGTGTTAAGTAGACGGCTTAACGGGTGAAGAGTATCAGTGTAGACAGCCCCCCGAATTTACTAACTTCCGTCTAAGACTAGATTAGTCTTACACGGAAGCACCAGTCTAAGAGCATGATGGCAGCGCACCATGCATATTAATGAGGGCGCACTGCCTCAACTATAAAGCTTACACAGAGTGTGGATGAGTGTAGGGGGCATGTCGGACTGCCGAGCAGTCCAAAAATCCACACCCCTGTAATGAAGAAATGCCGCAATTTCGAGTTACATGAGTGAGTCCGCTCACATGTGTACAATGTAACACTACTCTCCCCCATATGTTAAACAACTGACAAAATTAAAAATAAAAAGATTTTTTTCATCCGATACAGCTGCCCGTATTTGCGTGGGTTTGCCCATTGCTTAGCTACAGTTAGCGGCTTAGACACCAGAAGAGGATAATAAGTAAAATATAACGAGTGCCCTATTTTAAGCAATATAAAGCACTGCTAAGCACATGTTACCATTACTGAGCCTATTTAAATACAATTGCGTGTAGCTGCACACTGCTCTAACCAGCGCAACCACAACGTATTTGCACATAGCTGCGCACCGCGCTAACCAGCGCAATGTCGGGCAACGTCGGGCAACATCAAGCAATACTGAGCAATGTTGGGCAAAGTTGAGCAAAGTCAGTTAAACACACTCACACCTCCTTTACTGTACCATAACCAGTCAGGTCTGCCCAGCTGGGAAATAAAAAGCAGTGACAGGGCTCGAACTCAGGATACTGTGCACTATAGTCACAGTACTTAACCACTAAGCCATGACAGCATTTCACAAATGTGCACTTTCAACAGACACATATCTATCAAAGGAATTTTAAACATTGCCAACATCAGCTAAGCAGGCGTGCCTACAGCTGGGTTTTTCCAAAACTGGCCAATCACAAATAAGTGCGGGAATTGAGGCATATTTAAGGTCCACAGGTGGGAATACTTGCTATAACTGGTTGTAGCTTCCTTCTGCAGTCAGCATGGTCGGTGTTGGAGAAGGCACTTGATTTAGAGTGCAACGCTGGGGCATCCAGGAGTCCAAAGTAATGGTTTGGCTCCTTGTCCACAATCATGAGGAAAGACTCCTGTGGGGCCAGTACCAGGGTACCCAATATAAAACGGAGGCCTGGAACAGTCTTGCCCATGATCTCACCAGTGCCACTGGTGTTCCTCGGACTGGTGAGCAGATCAGGCACCATTATTTTGACCTGAAGCGACGTAGGGAGGATCAACTAGACCAGTGATTCAGGAATCCTTTATGATGCCTAATGCCCCAGTACTGAGTAAGTAGCCATTGTATTAAGTAGTTAAGAATTGTTATGCTTGTCTATACTATGGATAGGTATGTCTCAATATCACTGCATTTACTTCACAACTGCAGGTGTCCGGGCTATGAACCAGCAAGCCCATGAAGATTGGCTGCAAAGGCTGTGTCATGAGGCAGGTTAGTAATTATTCTGCATGTACTGTTATATAAAATAAATGAGAGAGCCTTCAAAACGTCTTTTAACCCAATAAATAAAGGTGCAATAAACCTTTAATAAATGTATGATTCATGGAGTGCGTCTGTGTCATTTTCTTTGATATGTTGTTGTACTGTTGCATTCTACAAATAGTAGTGTTGTATTAAGCAGTGTCAACCCACACTTGGGTAGGCCCATATAACGTGGATGAAGGGAGTGCCAGTATCTTGTATGCATATGTACAGCCCTCAACTGTTGGTTCATGCCCAGCATGTACAGGTTAATCTGACACATGAGTAGCTTGTTATTGTGTTCCCCAGAAATGTCAGTGTGCTGCCAGAAATGTAGGGAGCTATTAACATATAACTGATACTTTCACCTGAACATATCTAGATAATTCTATGAAAGTAGATCTGTCAGTGTACCATCTTAGCAGTAGTGTGTGTGAGCAACTCTCAAAATATGTTGCAGTAACATCTGCATCTTGGACAGTTTGTATGTAAGATACAGCTCATGTATATAATGATCTAGCAAAATCCAATTGCACAATATAAGGACTTTGGGTAGTGTAATAATACATGTAAGGGACATATAACTGCAGTTAATAGGAATGTAGTGAAAACTAGAAGGATATATATAAGTTGTTAATTGAGCTGTCTTTTCCCACCCTACTGTATGTGCATAAAAAATGCAATTCCACACCCCAGTCGGTATGTCTAATCTCAAAACATTTGTTGGGACATATGTCCTATTGGTTTATAAATATTTACATTTATTTCTATGCATGTGTCCTGTTAAAATACCACAATATTGGTGGCCTGTTGCCATCAATTCAACCTGCATGCTGTTGTGATGTCCACTAATGTTCTATATATGCATGTGTTATGCTTGCTTTTCAACTGTTGAAAATCTGGTGTGTTGGTTTAATGGGAATACTTCTGCATGCTGTTATAACTAATTGGGAATGCTGTTGACTGTTACTAACCCATATCTTTATTAAACTCTCCAAAACATAGTTCGTATGGGAAGGCCGGTCCCAGCGGACCCACCTGTCCCACCTCAGCTGGCCATGGCACCTGGCACCAGCAGATCTGGTGCCCAGCCTGGGACCTCCTCCTCTGTTGGCCCTGTGCCACCTTTGGGTGGAAGCGCTGCAGGGGATGGGGCTTGGCCCCCCAGTTCAAGTGTGGGTGGAGGAGCACCTATTACCCTTCGAATGGTCCGGGCTGTGGTGCATAGAGAGATTGAACGATCTGTTGCAGAACCTCTATGGCAGCTTGAGGCCCAAGTGGCGCAACTCCCGGGTCAGCCTGCCCTTCCTACACAGCCCCAGCACAGCCACCCTCTGGGCCGTGAAGGTGCAGTGGTGACTGCCCATGGGTGGGGACCTCAGTCCCACTGTTTCCATCTGGGGGCTCATGGGCTTGCGATTTCCAAACATCCCTCCCCGTCAAAGGTGTTCACCCACCACATGTCATATACCGCCCCTGTATGCATCTTGTTTGTCTTGTCTGTTTACCTCACCAACCTACCTCCCCAAATATACCTACTTCCCCTACCCCACATTCCACTCTCACCTGAACAAAAAATAAAAAAGGGCAATCTGCTCCCAAAAAAAAAACATTACGCCCCATACATAGCTGCCCATTTTGTACACATGTCCACTGGACACATGAAATGTTATTTAATTGGCATTAAACATACTTTGTTTTGCTCACCCCTCTCTCAGGGGTTGAAGGGTTCATATCTACCTCCAAATTTATTGCATATGCACAGCTGTTGCTGTAGAAGAAATGGGCAGCTATGGGCCTTCCCTACACCCATCCTGCACATCCCGAGCTATTTCCCTACTGTCTTTCCCTCTTTGTGCCACTTTTTCACCCCTTTCCTTTCTCCCCATTTTTCTTTTCTTTCAAAGAAATTAGAGCGGGGTGAGCGGGAGTAAGCACTATTAAGCAGCAGTTAGCGGTTTTGTGCTTGTTTGCGCTTGGCTAAGCAATGTGCAGCAATGCACAAACCCACGCAAACCCGCTTACAACTGCTTAAAAGTGCCTTAGTCACTCTGTATGTGAGGGCCCTTGTTCTACTGAGGAGCAAAATAAAACACCTCTGTAAGTCTCGAACCCAGGAACTTGCACACATTACACAACATGAAGTACCACTAAGCCACAGTAGATATACATCAAGTTGGTGCTTAAATAATTATATCATGCATCAGAATGAGTGAATGTAAAGGAAAATTAGGAATACCATATCACACAACTTGTTCTGTGGATGTTGACCAACAGTTGTTGTGGGATTACATTATATGACTATGATAAAAGAAGCAGCCATTCTAGCAGGAAATAATGTTACACCATCACTTTACAACCCCACACAGTATCGCAGCAGGACAAACACTGGCATATCTGTTTAGGGCAGAGGCCATACCTCCCAACTGTCCCTAATTTTCAGGGATGTCCCTGATTTTGACACAAATTTGAACTCTGTCCCTCTGAATCCCTCCTAAAACTATTGACTTTGGCCAGAAAGGTGGTGAATTACACTTAATGAATAATGACAATAATTAAGAGTTAGACACTTCTTTTACTTCAGAAAAGGTGTATTAATTCATATGCTCTGATTCTCTCAATGTTTCAGCTTAATGGCACTAATATTTTAAAGGTGTCCCTGATTGTCCTTGACTTTTTCTTGACTTTTCCCTGAGTTTGTTCAAATATGTACCTGATTGGTTGAGAGGTCTGGCAGAGGCAGAAATACAGAGGCATATCAGCCTTTCTGCTGTTACACACTGTGCAAATAGCTTTGGAAGGAGTTTTGGAAACATACCCTTATGTAGGAATGCAACACTGAAATACAAATAGATGTAGCCATGTACTGGTAGCAACCAACCGTAACAATGCCATTGCTCTATTGCTGAAAAGACCTGTGTGGTGCACAGACAAAAAATAACAGGCTATTCTCTGGCTATCATGTGGATAGGTCCACAGTTGGGAGTTACGCAGACAGACTACTTGCCTTAATAAACTAACATGTACACAGCAACCCTGTAAGTCCAGCAAGATAAAAGCCACACAATAGTACTTACACTCTCTGTACTTCTGCAACCCTACCCAAATGTAGAATCTACCTGTGTGTGCAGGGTCTACCGAGGATGTAGGTAAGCATACTCACAGTACTGACATGTGTAGGTAAGTATACTCACAGTACTGACATGTGTAGGTAAGCATACTCACAGTACTGACATGTGTAGGTAAGTATACTCACAGTACTGACATGTGTAGGTAAGCATACTCACAGTACTGACATGTGTAGGTAAGTATACTCACTGTACTGACATGTGTAGGTAAGTATACTCACAGTACTGACATGTGTAGGTAAGTATACTCACACTACTGACATGTGTAGGTAAGCATACTCACAGTACTGACATGTGTAGGTAAGCATACTCACAGTACTGACATGTGTAGGTAAGCATACTCACAGTACTGACATGTGTAGGTAAGCATACTCACAGTACTGACATGTGTAGGTAAGTATACTCACTGTACTGACATGTGTAGGTAAGTATACTCACAGTACTGACATGTGTAGGTAAGTATACTCACACTACTGACATGTGTAGGTAAGTATACTCACAGTACTGACATGTGTAGGTAAGCATACTCACAGTACTGACATGTGTAGGTAAGTATACTCACTGTACTGACATGTGTAGGTAAGTATACTCACAGTACTGACATGTGTAGGTAAGTATACTCACACTACTGACATGTGTAGGTAAGTATACTCACACTACTGACATGTGTAGGTAAGTATACTCACAGTACTGACATGTGTAGGTAAGCATACTCACAGTACTGACATGTGTAGGTAAGTATACTCACAGTACTGACATGTGTAGGTAAGCATACTCACAGTACTGACATGTGTAGGTAAGCATACTCACAGTACTGACATGTGTAGGTAAGCATACCACAGTACTGACATGTGTAGGTAAGCATACTCACAGTACTGACATGTGTAGGTAAGCATACTCACAGTACTGACATGTGTAGGTAAGCATACTCACAGTACTGACATGTGTAGGTAAGCATACTCACAGTACTGACATGTGGGTAAGTATACTCACAGTACTGACATGTGTAGGTAAGCATACTCACAGTACTGACATGTGTAGGTAAGCATACTCACAGTACTGACATGTGTAGGTAAGCATACTCACAGTACTGACATGTGTAGGTAAGCATACTCACAGTACTGACATGTGTAGGTAAGCATACTCACAGTACTGACATGTGTAGGTAAGCATACTCACAGTACTGACATGTGTAGGTAAGCATACTCACAGTACTGACATGTGTAGGTAAGCATACTCACAGTACTGACATGTGTAGGTAAGTATACTCACAGTACTGACATGTGTAGGTAAGCATACTCACAGTACTGACATGTGTAGGTAAGTATACTCACTGTACTGACATGTGTAGGTAAGTATACTCACAGTACTGACATGTGTAGGTAAGCATACTCACAGTACTGACATGTGTAGGTAAGTATACTCACAGTACTGACATGTGTAGGTAAGCATACTCACAGTACTGACATGTGTAGGTAAGTATACTCACAGTACTGACATGTGTAGGTAAGTATACTCACAGTACTGACATGTGTAGGTAAGCATACTCACAGTACTGACATGTGTAGGTAAGCATACTCACAGTACTGACATGTGTAGGTAAGCATACTCACAGTACTGACATGTGTAGGTAAGCATACTCACAGTACTGACATGTGTAGGTAAGTATACTCACAGTACTGACATGTGTAGGTAAGTATACTCACAGTACTGACATGTGTAGGTAAGTATACTCACAGTACTGACATGTGTAGGTAAGTATACTCACAGTACTGACATGTGTAGGTAAGCATACTCACACTACTGACATGTGTAGGTAAGTATACTCACACTACTGACATGTGTAGGTAAGCATACTCACACTACTGACATGTGTAGGTAAGCATACTCACACTACTGACATGTGTAGGTAAGTATACTCACAGTACTGACATGTAGGTAAGCATACTCACAGTACTGACATGTGTAGGTAAGTATACTCACAGTACTGACATGTGTAGGTAAGCATACTCACAGTACTGACATGTGTAGGTAAGTATACTCACAGTACTGACATGTGTAGGTAAGTATACTCACACTACTGACATGTGTAGGTAAGTATACTCACACTACTGACATGTGTAGGTAAGTATACTCACAGTACTGACATGTGTAGGTAAGCATACTCACAGTACTGACATGTGTAGGTAAGCATACTCACAGTACTGACATGTGTAGGTAAGTATACTCACAGTACTGACATGTGTAGGTAAGTATACTCACAGTACTGACATGTGTAGGTAAGCATACTCACAGTACTGACATGTGTAGGTAAGCATACTCACAGTACTGACATGTGTAGGTAAGTATACTCACAGTACTGACATGTGTAGGTAAGTATACTCACAGTACTGAAATGTGTCCAGTTTATCTGAGCAGCTTGTGCTAATGTCAACACTAAAAAAGCACAAACTGTTTAGAACTGAGTAAATGAATATTCACAGCATAGCAGTTCACAAACAATTCTTGTGCCAAAGGAATACATCTCTATAACTAGCTTTGTATGGCAGTTAATTGTAACAGTTGAAAAGAAAGTACATCTTTCCATGTATCTTGGGTAGCATTTGGAGGGGTGAGTACATTTCTACACTGACAACTGGGTACTGGAAGCAGCAACATTAGGTCTGAGTACAAAATGTAAATCTCTGGCTACACCCCTGGCTTCTGATATAAGAACTATACCAACCTTCTGTCTTAAACAATGATGTCCACACCAAACAAGGATAATCTCCATCTTGGAAAGCTGAAAGGGCCATGCCCACATAAGTCAGCAATTTATAGTACTGGGTTGCTATGACAGTGATTACTGCAATTACTACACAGCAGGCTGCATGCAATTAGCAAATGGTGGCCACTAATTGGTGCAGAGCCCATCACATGCTCATGTGCAAATACCTACAAAAGCAGGCTGCAATCTCTGCCAACAAACTTAATCACTCTATTGCAGAGACTGACAGAGAGAGAGACAGACAGAGAGAGAGGGAGAGACACACACAGAAAAGGAAAAAGAAATATTACCAAATCATACAAAGGAAAGGTATGTGACACATATGTATTTACTGGCATGTAGTAGATGTTATTGAAGAATAGTCTACATAATGTGAAACATTCATATGTGGCAGCAGTACTTCTTTATGCACAGATGTTCTGCTTAACTACTGCTATGGACAATACTGTGTGTACCTGTAGGCAGTGGGACATACCTGTGAAATGTGTAGCTCAGCATTAAATGTCAAAGATCTGATCCATGTTATCTGTGTTCTGTACAGTAGTGTGACCAATGGCTGTTGGGGGAATTAGCGCTGACATTATATAAACATGGGTGCGACAGAACAACACATGCATGATAGTCATATTAAAGTGTAGCTTAGCATTGGCAGCTGCTGTAGCAGTCTAGTATGCTTATCTAGCATCTGTTGCCATATATACCCCCCTAATGTTAGTCTGTGTTCATATGTGACACCTGTTTGTGTTGCAGCAAGGCCCAACAGTTCACCTGTGAGGTCCAGGGACTTACAGCAGTGTGGACCTTGTGTGTGTATGCCACACACATACGGAGAAATATATATGTGTCATATATATTCACATCTGTATATGTGCATAGAGCAGGGGACATATTGCAACTGTTTGTGAAGGGGGAGATATATATGTTGGTGAAGGTTAGTATGCGCATATTTGTATGTAGGTTTTAGTGTGTGACAAACAAGACAGCATACAGTGCTGGTATATGACATGTGGTGGTTAAACACTGTGGGTGGTTTGTTCAGTTTGCAATGTTGAAGCCAGTGAGGCCTGCTAAAGCTACCTGGGCTGTGAACACCTTCAATGCATTTATCCCAAGACTGTGCAATTTTATTACATTACTGTACACCTCACAGCCTTTGTATAATTGATATTCTCACTATGAAAGGTGAAATGTATATGTGCCTACATATATATGTATATGTAGACAAATGGATGTGTATATGTTTATATACACACACACACACACATATATATATATATATATATATATATATATATATATATATATATATATACATATATATACATATATATATATATATATATATATACTCACACACACCTACATCTACTTGTTGCAATAGATTCTCTGTACTGTTGACTGACTGTGATGGTCAATATGTTTGTGAATACATCAAAGATATGTATCTGTGGGATAGCTTAGTGGGAAACTGTTTATGTTATGGTATTATGGGTCCTTGCTTTGATCCTAGCAAAGGTTGTGTAGTCTGTTGCTAGGCAGAACAAGTGCTATTGCATACAGTGTGATTACGTCCCTTGGTTTTAACTAGGGTGTGTCATTGGAGGCTAAAGGACATCTATGATTATTGATTGGTACTGATGTTGAATGCAAATCCTGTGTGTACTGTAGTACTACTTGAAGCTCTGGGCCTGTACAGCAAAGTATGGTGTATGTCCACATTTCTTGCATCCACCGTTTTGTGTGGTTCCTGTATTCATCACAGATTACATTTCTCAAGATTAAGGTTGTGTAAGTACTGACACACAGTACTGTATAGTACACACTGAAAGCTTATCTGGGTTGTCATACCTTTGTGTCCTGTAATTATGTCTGATGTGTGTGTGTGTGTGTGTGTGTGTGTGTGTGTGTGTGTGTGTGTGTGTGTGTGTGTGTGTGTATGTCTGTAACATGTCCTTTGACATATGTGTGGCAATACATATAACTGCGTATCTAGCAACATTCATAGTGTACCACAGCAGTATGTGACCTATATTCCCAATTGTGCACATATTTTGGCCACGGGTTTGGCATTAACAAGTTGTGTGGTATAATAATAATACATTTACTGGACCTTACACTGATTGTGATGAATGATATATTTCTTTACACATCAGCTTGATGTATATCTGCTGTGGCTAGGTGGTGCATTGTGTTGCATACAGTGTGCCAGGTACTCTTGTATAGTCTTATATAGTGATTTTATTTTGTTGCTGTGCAGAACATGGTTCATTAGATAGAGAGTGAGCAAGGCACTTTCAAGCAGTTGTGGGGTGAGCAGTGATAAGTGGTAGTTAAAGTGTTTCACTCTCGGTTAGCTTATAGGTTGATATATATGGCAGTTCAGTAATATCTGTACTGTATAATGTTAAATGTGCCATATGACTTGCTAGACATATTTTTGTATTTATGTCTTCCAGGGATCATGGCCCACCACAGGTACCCGAGTTACAGTAGTGCTGAAGATGATATCATTACTAGCAGTATGATTCAGCAGTACCGTCTCATGTTCTCACGAACCAGCCAGGACCAGCAGGAGTGTACTGCAATGTGGCAAGATGCTGTCCGCAGGGTCAATGAGGTAGGCCTGCATAACCGGACATATGAGCAGGTACGCCACCACTGTAATGATCTTCTCAGACATGTCCATCAGAGTGCCGCTGCTGTGCGTACAGAACAGCTTGCAACAGGGGGTGGTGTTAGCATCCACCCCCCCTCACCAGAGTGGAGAAGCTGCTCCTGAGCCTGGTGGCACCTGCCCAACAACAACAGCAGCAGACATACACCATGATGGAGGTTGGAGCCACCCAGCAAGCACACATGGAGCATGCAGGTAACATGGCATATCTGTAGACTACTGTTATCTGTATTGGTAGATCATGCATATGTGAGATGTGGAGTGTGTCGTTCAAAGATGTGGAGCCTGTTGTTGTGCAATACTGATCATTTGGAACATAATCTGTAGCCCTGTGAATGTAAACTGTTGTTGTACTGTAAGATTGCAAACACACAGTAGCAATGCCACAGCTGTGGCCACTGACAAAGTGTCTCATCTCTATGTAGGTCCCTCTAGGGTGACATCAAGGCAGCGGACAGATGCTGGTGAGTGTGTTCTACATTTATTATTGTAAATAAAAAGTGTATGTCATAGTTAAGGTGTAGGCCATGTACACATGTAACACACCTACCCATAATACATGCTGTGTATGTTTGGTGTAAGACCACGCACATCTCACTAACGTGATTAGCTGCCTCAAACACATGCAATACCCAGACCATCTCAAACAAATGTGGCTAGACTGTAGTGACCATTGGATAGGCACAGTTGATACTCAGCATGCACATAACATACACATCTAGGCACAGTTGATACTCAGCATGCACATAACATACACATCTACGTCATACACAGAGCATTTTAACATGCTACACATAAAGGATTCCCAAACCTTCTGTAAAGACACACTCCAGTATCCAAAATCTCATCCACACATTACACATAATATACCTGAGGGGTAGAGGCCTATCCTGGGGCATTTAAACACTCTGCAACACATTACACATTCATGCCTTACAAACTCATGTAACAACTGGTTGTGAAATGGTGAATTTAGCCAACGTAGTACAGTTCAGGCACAGCATGATTAGTGCTGGTTTGTGAAACTTTTGTAGCCTTGAGTGACCACCTGAAGCTTCATGATGATGGCCTATGGTACTATACCCCATCCAGTTATTGTAACCACAGTACTACACATAGCTGTCATTGCTACACGCCATAATGATGCATGTGTACACACATATGCACCTCTAAACAGTATGCATACCAATCACCATTTACAGAACCGACACATATATGTCTTGTGATGCTATTGAGTGGCTAGGTCATATGACACATATTGGGTATGTGTAGTGTTTAAATATGCAGTTGTGTTTTAGCATACCATGTCATGGATGAGACTGGCATGTCCACAATATGATCTACACTCACCATAAGTACCGTACATTGGGTATGTGGCCGAATGGTATTCCATCAATTATCCATGCACCACTGATGATGTTGTGTGAAGAGTCATCATGCATATGCTACAAATGTGTCCACAATTATTTGCTAAAGACACAGAGGCTGTAATCAGCATTGGATACCTATCTGACACACAGATACACATCCAGCAATGGTATGTACACTTGTAAGTTATGGTGCACAGTACATTGCAGGGTTATGAATACCTGCACAGCAATGTTGTGTCCATGTATGCATTGTGTTCCAGGGGGAGGGCCATCACCTAATAACAAAACACATGCATCAAAGCCTTGTATACTGTTAGTAACAAGGACTGACTACACTTGCACTGCATGCTGTTGAGCAACACATGTCCTGCATGCTGACATGTGTGATATGACTGTTTTGCTTGTGATACTGTACCCCACCATCACCTGATATAGGTTCATAGGTTCATACTAGGCTATCTGCCCTAGGGCATTTATAAGCATAGCCAGAGTGTGTTTGGCTTTCACCACCCATTTTAAATGAATTTTGCTATGCCCTTTTTCGAGGTTAGTATACTGTGCCTCTGTCTAACAGTGACACAGAAGTGATACCCGGGGTAAACCTACTATCTCCCATCCACTCATCAAGATTCCTCTTGAAGAGAGTCAATGAGGGACTCTGCCTAACCTGGACTGGGATTTTATTCCAGAGTGAAGGGAGCCTCTGGGTTATGAATCTGTCCCTCCAGCATGTCCTATTTATTTCAGTGCTGAGGTTCAAGTCTCTCGAGCGCGTAGCTCGATGGGATTTGGATTTTCTGAGGTGCAGCATGTCCATTAATTCCAGGTTGGACATGGCTTTATACATCAGGCACAGATTGCCTCTGAGCAGGCGGTATGCCACTGAGTAGAGCTGGAGTTTCTTTAACCGGGAAGTATATGGCATCTGTTTGAGCCCTTTGAACCTCTTGGTGAGGTACTTTTGGGGTCTTTCTAGTTGCTGCAGGTGTCTGGTAAGGTACATCCCAAAAGGGGCATTGTACTCAATTATGGGCCTGATGAGGGATGAGTAAAGAGGCACGATGACCTCCCCTGATCTAGATGTGAATCCCTTCATGATTAGGTGGGCTATATAAAATGTTTTTCTAACCACTTTGGCCACATGGTTGTCAAATGAGAGATTGCTATCAACTTGGGTCCCCAGGTCCCTAATTACTTCTTCCAGATTTAATGGATTACCACCTATGTGGTAATTTGTGGCACTTTGTTTTGCCAAAGGGGATGACTATACACTTTTTGGCATTTAGCTTGAGGCCATGGCTCTGGCACCAGTTGTCTGTTTCTATGAGGCCCTTTTGTAGGATGCTTGTGTCGGCTGGAGAGTCGATTATGGCGCCCAGTTTGCAGTCATCTACGAACTTGGTCAGCCACAGTCCTTCCGTGTTAGCCTGTACCTCCGAGAAATATATACCGAACAATACAGGTCCCAGGACTGAGCCTTGTGGGACGCCACTTGTAACTGGTTTGGAGTCTGACATGGCTCCAGCAATTCTAACCATGTAGGTTCTGTCCTTGTGCCAGTTTGCAACCCATCTAGTGACATAGGGGTTTATATTTAAGCTGGTGAGCTTATCTGTAATGCCCGAGTGGGGTATTGTATCGAAGGCTTTTGCAAGGTCCAGGTAGGCTATGTGGACCACCTTCCCCTCGTCAATGGCCTTGGTGACTGTTTCAAAGAAATCGACCAGGTTTAAGAGGCAGGATCTGCCCTTAACAAAGCCGAACTGGGTAGGATCCAGTGTCTGTAGGTCCCCAATATCTTTATTTATGAGGTCCATGATGATCCTTTCCATAGCTTTGCAGATCAAGCTAGTCAAGCTTATGGGGCAATAGTTTCCAGGATCCGTTGAGGCACCACCTTTGTGGAGAGGGACCACTGTTGCTGTACGCCACTCTTTGGGTACATATCCTGTAGTAAGGCTGAGACTGAACAGTAGTTTTATGTTTGGGTTTAGTTCTTCTTGGAGTTCATGTAGGATGCAGCCCGGGACACTGTCTGGTCCCATTGATGCTGTGTTTTTTGCTTTGGAGAGGGCGGCTCTTACATGAGCATCTGAGATGTCAGGGGGGCAGCACTCTGCTGGGATAAATTTTTGCCCTTTTGGTGGGGAAGGGGGGGGGAGAAGTTTGCACTGAACCTGTCAGCTAGGATGTTGGCAATGTCTGTGGGTTTGGTGTATTTTTTGTCATTTTGAAGTAATTCTGAGCATATCTGGGAATTCCCACCCAGGTTCCTAACATAACTAAAGAAAGCCTTGTGATTATCCTTAGTGTCCTGTGCAATTTTTCTCTCGAAGCTGGCCTTAGACAATTTTATGAGTGCACGTAGCTTTTTGCTAATACTGATCAGAGATGCCTTCCCTTTTTGGGATTTTGCTCTATCATGTAGTAGCTTCCTCCTTCTATTGTATAGTTTGTTTATGGCTGGGGTCCACCAGACAGGACGCCTAACTTTGGAGGACTGGGTCTTGGTTTTATTTGGGATTGCATGATCCATGCATTCCTGAAGATGTTCATAGAATGCGTTTATAAAGGATTCTGCGGTCTGGGCCGTATTTTCCACAGGCCCGGGGGCTTTGAAGGATTCCACCTAGGTTTTGAGGAGTGTTAAATTTGCTTTAGAGAAGATTTTCACTGTGGTTTTCTGGGCAGGGGCTGGGGTCAGGATGTGAATATCTAGTGAGATTAGTTTATGGTCTGATCTTACCAGTGAGGGATACACTTCTGGTCTGGAGCATAGAGTCCCCATGTTGGTGATGATCAGGTCCAGTATGTTTTCCCCTCTTGTGGGAGTGGCAACAAGTTGTTCCATAGCATTTGAGTTTATAAATTCTAGGAACCTTTGGGCTAGGGTGTTGGAGCTAGAGTAATGCTCCCAGTTTATGTTAGGGTAGTTGAAGTCACCCAATATAATAGTGTTTGGAGAGACCTTCATATTTTCCAGTGTTCTCAGGAAGGCCGAGTGGGGTTCCTGGGTTTGGGAGGGTGGTCTGTAGCAGGCTATAAACTGGAAGGCAGTTTTACCCACTATTAGTTGCACATGGATAGTCTCTGATGCTTCGTGCTGTGCCACCAACCTGGAGGTGTGGGTATCTTTGACGAATATTGATACTCCCCCTCCTTTTGTGGTTTGGTCCAAGTTTTGGGGCCGAAAAACATGGTATGAGGTATAACCTGGTAGTGCTGGCGTGCTCTCAGGAGCCTTGAACCAGGTTTCTGTTACTGCACAGATATTGATGTTCTCCATGCTAAGGAGAGTTTTGAGTGCATGCAGCTTGAGGTTTAGACTTCTGGCGTTGAGTAGCATTACTCTTAGTTTCTTATCCCTTGTGATACCTATGGAGGTGGGTTTGTCTTTTGAGCCTTACCTAAAAAAGGCACTATGGGGGTGGCAAGAGCCTTTGCCAATATCCGAAAGCCCAGGGGTGACATATTGTGTATGTTCTGTGATTGCTGGTGTTGTGTGTGTCTGCTTTCGGGAGGGATGTAGTTTGTATGTGTGCATGTGTGCATGTGCACATGTGGTCTGACATCATGTTCAGGTCTTAAAGTGTGTTTCCTGTTTTCCTCTCACAGGTGCTGAGGTGGGGCTGGTTCAGTAGAGCAGGGAACCTGATCTCACTGAGACAGACAGTGATGATGAGGATAGGTGTGTTGAGGCACAGGCAGGTTTGTCAGGTTCTGTTGTTGGGCCACCAATTGACAGTACACAAGTCTCCACCCCATCCATGTACACAGTCATACTGCCTGTACATCCATCATCACCATTGCCCTTAGCTGAGGGACAGTGTACGGTTGGCACTGGCCAGGACAGTGTGGTATCTATGGCACATGTATCAGGACACAGCAGCCATAACCAGATGTCTGGAATGGTACCACATAGGCAGATGCCCAGGGGTTCTCGTCAGAGCACTGCTGGCCATCATGCCCCTGGCAGATGTGCCACACCTCTTTCAACCACACGCATGTTCCAGGCTGTCATGGAGGCACAGACGAATGGAGCGGTACACCAGACAGGGGCTAAGGGCACAGAGGGCTCATTACACCTCTGTAAATTACAGTATTCATGACCTAGCAGGTGCCATACGTAACTACACTGAGGTCATTGATCGACGTTGGGGTGAGACATTGGATGTCCTCCACAATGTCATGTCCATGTGTCAGGCAGTGCGGGACAGTTGAGACGTCAACATGGACATATGCCAGCAACATCACCAGCTGGAAGTCACCATGGATGTCCAGCAAGTCACAGCCGCTCCCGTAGTGCCAGTACCAGCCCCAGCAATGTTGGGAGAGCTGTCCATAGACCATCCTAGCAGACCACGTGCACGTGGCTCTGGCCAGTCCCAGCAGGGACCTGGATCCAGTGGACATATGTCAACCTCTTCGGATAGTACCCAATCTGGATTAGTACCTGATACTGTCTGTAGCACCCCTGCCAGGCACAGGTTCCGTATCCATGGCCAGAGATGGTGATCTGTAAAGCCTGCCAGGTACAGTCTGTAAGCTGTCTCACAAATCCCCGTATATGGCAGCCACATGTTGGAAATGTGTGCATGCAGACACACACACATAAACCAGAAACCCAGGGCAAACACATACCCGCACACATGACATCAACATTGGCCCATAACAGTACTCATGGCCCTCACACACACATGTCGATTGTAGAGCTCAGTGTAGGCCTCTGGCAAACCAACAACACACCCTGTGCATATGATGAAACCTGTGCCACCTCCTGTTATCTGTAACATTGATGCAGGAACAGGCTAACATGGTGCTGATGCACAGGGTGACTTTAATAAAGTACAGCAATGGTTGGATGTGTAGCATGTTGTCAGCAGTAAAGTGTAATGATATCCTTGAAGGTGTAGCTGAGCAGGCATGATGCATTAAAGCTGTAATTAGCAATGTTGTATTGTTTTCACCAGTGTTTATTCCAATTGTGTTTTGTTTGCCCATGTGCCACTTGGCTGATATGTGTAGTTGTGTCAGCATGCGTTATACAGTGGACAGTAAGTGTGGGGTGTGTGGAACACACGTTTGCAGGTGTCCATTTGTGAACATGGTGGAGGTGCACTGTCTGCATGTACATGCATATTGGACATATGGGCAGGGTGTGTTAACACTCCATAATTTCTATTGGTGGCCAGTATGCATTGTACTACACACATTTTGGAACTTGAGTATGCATGTGTGTGTTTGACATGGGTTGACACTGTGCTGTGGGTGATGCTGTTGTTGCTATCTGTCATTGGTTTGCATTACTAAGGTTAACACTGACCCAGCTGCATAATCCCTTAGTAATAGGTTCATAGGTTTATAGGTTCATAGGTTTATACTAGGCTATCTGCCCTAAGGCATTTATAAGCCTAGCCCAAATTTTTGTGGCTTACGCCACCCCTTATATGAAAAAATACTGTGCCCATTAGTTTGTTGTGCCTCTGTCCAGCAGTGACACAGAGATGATTCCCGGGGTAAACCTACGATCTCCCATCCACAGGTCTAGATTTCTCTTGAACAGAGTCAGCGAGGTGCTCTGCCTCACATGGACTGGGATTTTATTCCACAGCATAGGGAGTCTCTGAGTGATAAATCTATCCCTCCAGCACGTCCTATTTATATCCGTGCTAAGGTTTAAGTCGCTTGCTCTAGTGGTTTTGGTGGATTTGGATTTTTGAGGTGGAGCATGTCCATTAATTCCGGTTGGACATGGCCTTGTATGTCAGGCACATGTCACCTCTGAGCAGACGGTATGCGACTGAATAGAGCTGGAGTTTCTTCAATCTGGCAGCATATGACAGATTTTGGAGTCCTTATCCTTTTGGTGAGGAACTTTGGGGTCTCTCCAATTGCTGCAGATGTCGGGTGAGATACATCCCGAATGGGGCATTGTACTCGATCATTGGTCTGATAAGTGAAGAGTACAGGGAACAATGACCTCACTAGATCTGGATGTGAATCCCTTCATGATCAGGTGGGCAATGTAGAAGGTCTTTCTAACCACTTTAGCAACGTGAGTGTCAAAAGAAAGGCCACTGTCAACCTGGGTCCCCAGGTCCCTGATAACCTCTTCTGTGCTTAGTGGATTGCCACCTATATGGTAGCTTGGGGTTACCTTGTTTTTCCCGAAGGTATAACTATACATTTTTGGCGTTTAACTTCAGGCCATGGCTCTGGCACCAGCTATCTGTTTCCGTGAGTCCCTTCTGAAGGATATCCGTGTCCGATGCACTTTCCACTATGGCCCAGTTTGCAGTCGCCTGCAAACTTTGTCAGCCAAAGTCCTCCCATGTTGGCCTGTACTTCTGAGAAGTAGATGCCAAACAATAGGGGGCCAAGGACCGAGCCCTGTGGGACACCACTTGTGACCGGCTTAGAGTCTGACACAGCGCCAGCAACTCTAACCCTGTGGGTTCTGTCCTTAAGCCAGTTTGCAACCCATCTTGTGACATATGGGTTTACATTTAAGCTGGTAAGTTTTTCTACAATACCCGAGTGGGGTATTGTGTCGAAAGCCTTTGTAAGGTCAAGGTAGGCTGTATGGACTGCCTTTCCCTCATCAATGGTAATGCACACTGTTCACCTACAGGGTTGCATGGACTGTGCTATCACAAACACAAGAAATTCTCACTTATACAGTAAAAGTGCATTAGTCTCATGGACCCCTGCCATAAACTAAATATATAACAGAAGGTGTGAAGTTGTACCAAAAAAGAGTTACATACCAAGAAGGGATAACCTCTCTGGTCAGTATCATTGGGAAAATACAAGCCCTCATTAAACATACAAGGCAAGCTTCAAAATACAAAATGGCAAGAATTCCAAAGACAACACTAAAGCTTTCTTTAGTGTTGTTTATAATCTACAGGGGAAATCTCAGATCGGGTCACAGTTAATGTAAATGGTCACAAAGTACACTTATCTGACTGACATTACCAATTTCTTGTCAGACAGTTTGAATGCGGATTTCACCACCCTGTCGTTACACAAGGGCCACATTTCCAGACCTGAAGAATGTAAAACCTGATGATTCACAAACACTCTAGTTAAAACATCTCTTTACCAAAGTCCAAACCACAGTGGCAATGGTACTGGACAGTGTCCCTGGCTGTGTCATACACAAGCTGACATATGAAGTCACCACTCACCTAAACACTCTGTCCAGATGCAGCCTCTATACAGGTTACATACTTGTGGAATGACACACGGTAATGGTGTCCACAGTCTACAAGGGTTGAGCTACAACGTCTTCTTCTTCTTCTCCTTTCAGCTGTTCCCATTAGGGGTCGCCACAGTAGATCATCTGTTTCCATTTCTTCCTGTCCTCTGCATCTTGCTCTGTCACACCAACCACCTGCATGTCCTCTCTCACCACAGCCATAAACCTCATCTTAGGCATTCCTCTTTTCCTGTTACCTGGTGCATTCATCCTTAGCATCTATTTCACAATATACTCTACATCCCTCCTCAGCACATATACAAACCAACTTAATCCTGCCTATCTGGCTTGGTCTACTAACCTTCAAACCTGGGCTGACCCTCTAATATACTTATTCCTAATCCTGTCCACCCTTGTCATACCCAGTGCAAATGTTAACATAAATTGATTAAAGGTAGAACTAAAACAGATCCTGGAAACTCTCACCCTATAAGCCAGACAAATGTTATCTGGAAGGCCATGGAGCACAGCGTTATGAAACTCATTAACAGAGACATTATAAACCTGCAGACACTGCACCATACCCACTTAGGTTCTCTAAAGGCCAGATCATGGCTCCTACACCTAGTAGACTTCAAGCCAGTTAACAAGGCTATAGGTGAGGGAGGGGAGGTTCACACAGCCAAGCTATAGCTCACCAGCAATTCATACCCATCCCACATTCTGGTATTATACATAACCTCAACAGACTGACCATAAACGATTGTTATATGATGGACTGACAACTGACGCACAGATGTAGGACACACAGTAACATTTGCAGCCTCCATGTACAATTCTATGGCAGTAACAACTGGTATTCACCTGCACTCAGTCCTGGGATCACTCCTGTTTGGCATATAGCTTTCTTAGGTACAAGCAAACACAGTAGGGATATCTCTGCCCATGTCTGATGAAAATGCATACTGTGGGCTATACTTTATTCTCCAGATGACACACACATCCTCCAAAAGGGTATCATAGAGACAGATACCTGGTGTCAAACTCATGCTGTAAAGCTATAAGCCAAAGAAAGCATAGTTATCAACTTTTAGAAAACAAAGTATCCCCAGAGTACCACATAGGTAGTAGCCCCCAAAATGTGGAGCAGGTACTAATGTATACATAGAGCCATGTGTGTAGTCATCTCTCCTTTGATAATCACATTACCAAAGGGTTTTGGAAATCTCTCTGTGGAGAACATAAGCAATAAAGAGTTTGCGTGCAGATCCACAGAGGTTGTTGCACACCTATAATGATTAGTCATCTTTGCCAGACTTTGCTTGCTTTGGAACAGGATTCAAATATACCTCAAGCATAAACCCTCACTCACACTCTTCAATAGAAACCGTGATGAGTGGATGTGAAACAGAAGACCTAGCCCAGGGATCACTGCAGTGGCTAAGCTTGTCACAAGCATACAGAAGTGACCTAAGGTCTGGAAAGCGCCAGCACGCTCTGGCAAAGATAACAGATGCTTTCATGGAGAAAGCAGAGTACCCACCTATGAAATAATTGAGGTCACATGTATGTATATGGCTTTGCACCACAGCTACCTTACATGTGTAATGCACATACAGTTGTCATTGTGATGTCATACACTAGAAAAGTCAAAACCCACTACACATTGACCAACGGTGTCACACACCTGGAACACACACAGTCAGCAAGTGCGAGATTCAAACTCCTTCCTAACTACATTATAATACTACAGCAGTATGCATTTACATGACACGCTATACACATTACTGGGATTTCAACTTTCCACAGGTATATTTGTAGGATGGTGACATCATCAGACTTGTCAAAGATGAGTATACCACTATTAAGGGGTGTGAGTAGTCTCCAAAAAGATTGCTCCTCCCCACGGAGACACACACACACACACACACACACACACACACACACACACACACACACACACACACACACAGTTGGCAAGTGCAGGATTCAAACCCTTACCTAACTACATTATAATACTACAGCAGTATGCATTTACATGACACGCTATACACATTACTGGGATTTCACCTTTCCACAGGTATATTTGTAGGATGGTGACATCATCAGACTTGACAAAGATGAGTAAACCACTTTTAAGGGGTGTGAGTAGTCTCCAAAAAGGTTGCTCTTCCCCGGGGAGACACACACACTCACACAGTTGGCAAATGCAGGATTCAAACCCCTACTTAATTACATTATGATACTACAGCAGTACACATTTACACGGCGCACTATACATATTACTGGGATTTCACCTTTCCACAGGTATATTTGTAGGATGGTGACATCATCAGACTTGACAAAGATGAGTATACCACTTTTAAGGGGTGTGAGTAGTCTCCAAAAAGGTTGTTCCTCCCCCAGGAGACACACACACACACACAGTTGGCAAGTGCAGGATTCAAACCCCTACCTAACTACATTATGATACTACAGCAGTATACATTTACACAACTCGCTATACACATTACTGGGATTTCACCTTTCCACAGGTATATTTGTAGGATGGTGACATCATCAGACTTGACAAAGATGAGTATACCACTTTTAAGGGGTGTAAGTAGTCTCCAAAAAGGTTGCTCTCTCCCCAGGGAGAGACAGACAGACAGACACACACACACACACACACATGCACACACACACAGTTGGCAAGTGTGGGGTTCTTAATCCAAACTAACTACGTCTTTACACTTCAGCAAGCAATATGGAGTTACAGGGTGCAATACAGACATTACTTGGTGACAGTTTGCCCAAAGGTTTTTTTCACATTTGCTAACCTCAGCAGGCTTATCATACTAGGTGCATTGTGAGTGTATTGTATGCATAGGCCATGACCATATAATATATGGGTTGATGCACCACATGCTGGCACACACAGGGTCAAACCGGTGGGTAAGCTCTGTCAACCCAATACTGGACAATACAGTCAAGAGGAGTAGGGTCATACAACCACAACACCAACAGTCTCACATAGACCTACAATATAAGCACCAGCAAAACACACACATAAATACACATTACCATACTCTGAGAATACAAATATTAATCTGAAAAAGAGAGTGTCCTCCTAAGCAGACAAGCAAGCAACATGCACCTACAAGCACACGCCAGAAAACACATAATACACCAAAGCAGTGTGCCTCACAACAGGCCCTAAGGCAAAACAACATACCCAACACACTAGTAATAGGTGACTCCATAGTCAGGCACACAGATGTTCCACTCACATGGCTGGACAAGGGGAAGGTTACTGTCAGTTGTCTGTCAGGTGCTATGATCCGCCACATAACACAAGCACTTACATCACTCCAGAACAGGTACATATATGACGTGTTCTT
This sequence comes from Protopterus annectens, assembly GCF_019279795.1. NCBI lineage: Eukaryota > Metazoa > Chordata > Ceratodontiformes > Protopteridae > Protopterus > Protopterus annectens. The sequence continues at coordinate 14,889,325 of NC_056747.1, read as the reverse complement.
TGTACATGTCAGTGTGAATGATCTGAGACATACCTCCCAGGACAACATGACAGGAGATATATAGTAGCTCTATGATGATCATGTAGCCCAGGCTGGTATGACCCTGACCTTGAGTAGCATCTTGCCTTCACCTACATGATACTGCAATATAACAGAAAGATGATAAACTTCAACAATTGGCTGAGCTTCTGGTGTCATTCAAAGGGGATCCAGTCTCTGTCTGCCTGTGATGACATGATAGACAAGCCTTGTTGCTTCGCTACAGATGGTTTGCACCTGTTGCCCCTATGATTCTGAATACTGGCCAAGGCTCTTGCTGTCCCCATATCACCTTTTTTAGGCAAGGCTCAAAGGTTCATAGGTTCATAGGTAGGTACTAGGCTATCAGCCCTGGGGCCTATACAAGCCCAGCCAAAAAGGTACCCTGGCTTTTGCTACCCAAGAAATTTATTTTCCTGTGCCACTGTCGAGCAGAGACACAGAAGTGATCCCTGGGGTGAATTTCCTATTTCCCATCCAATCATCAAGATTTTTCTTGAAGAGTGCTAATGAGGAGCTTTGTTTGATATAGATAGGTAGTTTATTCTGGAGTATGGGAAGTCTCTGGGACAGGAATCTATCCCTCTGGCATGTTCTGTTTATTGTAGTGACAAGGTTTAGGTCCCTAGGGCATGTAGCTCGGAGGGATTGGGATTTCTTTAAGTGGAGCATGTCCAACAGCTCTGGGTTTGACATAGCTTTGTATGTTAGGCAGAGATCACCTCTGAGTAGGTGATATGCGACAGAGTAAAGCTGGAGTTTTTTGAGACGGTCTGCATAGGGCATCTGTTTGAAACCGGTAATCCTCTTTGTGAGGTATTTCTGTGGCCTTTCCAGTTGTTGTAGATGTCTTGTGAGGTACATACCAAAAGGGGCGTTGTACTCTATAATGGATCTAATGAGTGATGAGTGGAGGGGAACAATGACCTCTTTTTTTCTGCATGAGAAACCTTTTGTGATGAGGTGTGCCACGTAGAAGGATTTTCTGACTACTGTGGCGATGTGATTATCAAAGGAGAGACTACTGTCCACCTGTGTCCCAAGGTCTCATCACACTTTCGGTGTTAACTATACTACCACCTATGTTGTAGTTCATGGGTACAGAGTTTTTACCAAAGGGGAAGACAATGCACTTTTTGGCATTGGGCTTGAGGCCATGGCTTTGACACCAGGCATCTGTCTCAGTGAGGCCCTTTTGTAGGATGCCCTCATCATTAGTAGTTTCAATTATGGCTCCTAGTTTGCAGTCATCTGTGAACTTCATTAGCCAAAGACCTTCTGTGTTAGCCTGTACTTCAGGGAAGAAGATACCAAACAGGACAGGACACAGGACTGAACCCTGTGGTATTCCACTTGTCACTGGTCTGAAGTCGGATTTGGAGTCTGCTACTTTCACAGTGTGGGTTCTGTCAGTGAGCCACTTGGCAACCCATCTTGTGACATAGGGATTTATACCTAGTTTAGTGAGTTTATCTATAATTCCAAAGTGGGGGATGGTGTCGAAAGCCTTGGCAAGATCTAGATAGGCTGTGTGAACCACCTTACCCTTGTCTACGGCTTTGGTGACTGCTTCAAAGAAGTCTATCAGGTTTAGGAGACATGATCTGCCTTTTACAAACCCAAACTGGTTGGGTTCCAGAGTTTGGAGATTACCAATGTCTTTGTTTATAAATTCCATGATGATACATTCCATGGCCTTGCAGACCAGGCTCATCAGACTAATAGGGCGCTAGTTCCCGGGATCCGTGGTGGCTCCCCTCTTGTGTAGTGGGATAACCGTCGCTGTGCGCCATTCAGAAGGCACAAAGCCTGAGGTAAGACTATGATTGAACATGGTACTTAGGTGTGGTGCCAGTTCGTTCTGTAGTTCATGTAGAATGCAGCCTGGGATGTTGTCTGGTCACATGGATGCTGTGTTCCTGGCTTTGGAGAGTGTGGTTTTTACCTGTGCAGCCATGATTACAGGAACTTTGCATTCTTCCAGTATAGAAATGGGCTCTTTCATGGGTGAGAGGGGGATAAAGTTAGCACTGAACCTATATGCCAGGATGTTGGCAATATCAGTTGGGTCTGTATATTTAGTGCCATTGTGCCATTGTGCTGTAACTCAGAGCAGATCTGGGTGTTGCCATTGAGATTCTTGACATAGCTATAGAATGCTTTGTGGTTGTCTTTAGAATCAGTGGAGATTTTGTTTTTGTAACTAGCTTTGGAGGATTTTATCAGGGATCACAGCTTCTTACTGAGGCTGACCAGGGAGCTCCTCCACTCATGGGATTTTACTTCTTTTGCAACAGTTTTTTCCTTCTACAGTTTGTTTATGGCAGGGGACCACCAGATTGGCTTCCTTTTTTTGGAGGATAGCGTCTTGGTTCTGTTTGAGATAGCATGATCCATGCACTCATGTAAGTGCTTATAAAGTGCAATTGTGCAGGATTCAGTAGTCGTAACTGCATTGTCCATCTGCATGGGTGTCATGAAGTTCACCACTTCTGTCTTAAGAAGCACGAAGTTGACTTTGGAGAATTTTTTAACATGGTTTCCTTAATGGGGGGTGGGGGCAGAATGTGGATATGTAGGGTAATTAGCTTATGGTCGGATCGGACCAATGAGGTGTTGACTTCAGGTGTGGAACACCGGTCACTCAGGACAAACCAAACCCCGTAACCAACATAAATAACCACAAAGTGAGCTAAATGCTACTCATTGCCAGAAGTCTCAGCCTCCAGATGCACACATTCGAGGCACTTCTCAGTATGGAGAATATTGATATCTGTGCAGTAACAGAAACCTAGTTCAAGGCTCCAGAGAGCACACCAGCACTACCAGGATACTACTCATTCCATACCTTCCAGCATCAGAACCTAGATCATAGCACATATGGTGAGGATGTATCCATATTCATCAAGGATACCTACACCTCTCTCTACATGCTCTCTACAGGATATGTACCCACAGAATGTTGCACAGCAATGTTGTTCCCACTCCACAGGGGTGGGGCCACAAAAACCCCTTGGCATTCATGCTCTATGAATCTGACAAGTCTGATCTGCAAGGCAATGGAGCCAATCATAATGGAAGTCAACAATAAAGACATTGGGAACCTTCACACTGTTGAGCACACCCAGTTTGGCTTCATCAAATGCACATCACGCCTCCTGAACTGGGTGGATTTCTTTGAGACAGTTATCCAGGCTACAGATGATTGAAAGGAGCTCCACACAGCCTACCTATACCTCGCTAAGGCCTTTGACACCATTCCCCAGTCAGCTATCATAGATGAACTCACCAACCTGGGCATAAATCCATACATCACAAGATGGATTGCAAACTGGCTCACAGATAGATCCCACAAATTAAGAGTTGCTGGCTACATGTCAGACTCTAAACCACTCACAACTGGTGTCCCCCAAGGTTCAGTCCTGGGGCCCCTCCTGTTTGGTATAGACTTCTCAAAAGTACATGCCAACACAGCAGGGTTGTGGTTGACTAAGTTTGCTGGGAACTGTAAAGTGTTTGCCATAATAGAGTCCCCGGATGACACAAATATTCTCCAGAAGGGACTCTATGAGACAGATGTGTGGTGTCAGAATCATGGCCTCAAGCTCAATGTGAAAGAATGCATAGTAATCCCCTTTGGGGAAAACAAAGTACCCACAAACTACCACATAGATGTTACCCCCTAAAAACTGACAAGGTAATAAGGGATCTAGGGACACAAGTAGATAGACATCTTTCCTTTGACAACCATGTTGCCAAAGTGATTAGGAAATCCTATGTGGCCCACCTAATCAACAAAGGGTTTGCATCAGGATCAAAACAGGTAGTGGTGGCCCTCTACTCTTAAGTCATCAGACCCATCATTGAATACAATGCACCATTTTTGGATGTACTCAAATAAGCATATCCAGCAGCTGGAGAGACCACAGGGGTACCTCACCAAGTGGATTACTGGCGTCAAACAGTTGTGTTATGCAACACAACTGGTAAAACTAAATCTGTTCTCCGTTGCGCACCGCCTACTCAGAGGCACACTTTGCCTAACATACAGAGCAATGCCCAACACATAACTGTTGAACATGCTCCATCTAAAGATAACAAAATTGAGTCACACTACACACTCCAGGGATATGAACCTCATCACAACAATGAATACAACATGCTGGTGGGATAGAGTACCATCCCAGACACTTGCCTTACTGTGGAATAGAGTCCCAATGTACATCAGACAGAGCCCCTTGCTGACACTCTTCAATAGGAACCTTGATGAGTGGATGGGAAACAGACAATTCACGCCAGGCATCACATCAGCAGCCCCACTAGAAAGGGGTGGTGAAAGCTGCACAACTTGCCTAAGCTAATATATGCCTTTGTGAAGATAGTATATACATACCTATGAACCTATGTGACAAGTACATGTCTACAGATAGTAGATGTGTACTTCATTGTACAGTCATGTTGTACAGCAGGCACATGCACCACATACACTGTAATGCTTACAGATACTGGTGGCTGTTATGGACAGTGGGTGAGATGTGCACCTCATGTCTTTTGTGCCATTGGGATGTGTGCTGGGTGGGACAGTCCTGGATGGCTCCCTGTCATAGTCACCCTCTTACATACATCTCTGCCCATCCATATTTGGCTTATTATACTGTGTTCCCCCTACATATATAGGTACATAGGTAGGTAATAGGCTATCTGCCTGAAGGCATATATTAGTATGGCCAGAGTGTGCAGCTATCACCACACATGGGGTTAGTTTCCTATGCCTCTGTGTAGTAGAGCTGATGAAGTGATCCATGGTGTGACAGTTCAGTTTCACATACACTCATCAAGGCTCCTCTGGAAGAGTGTCAGTGAGGGACTCAGCTTAATGTAGGTTGGGAGCCTGTTCCAAAGCAAGGGAAGTCTGTGAGTTAGTAATGTATCCCTCCAATATGTTCTATTTATTGTTGTGATGATTATATCCCTAGAGCATGTGGCACAGTGAGCTTGGGTTTACTTCAGCTAGAGCATGTACATCAGTTCTTCATTGGACATGGGCCTGTCTGTTGGGCAGAGATCACCTGAGTAGACAGTATGCAAAAGAGTACAGATTGAGTTAACTTCAGTCTTGTTGCATGGGGCAACTGTTTGAGGCCAGTAATCCTCTTGTTGAGGTACTTCAGTGGTTTTTCCAGCTGCTGAAGGTGCCTAGTCAGATTCATCACAAGTGTGCCATGATACTCTCTGATGGGTCTGATGAATGATGAGTAGAGGGAACCTCCTTTGACCTACATGCAAACACCTTGGCAATTTGTGGGAACACATAGCATGATTTTCTAACCACTTTGTGAATGTGTTTCTGGAAGTAGAGATGACTATCCACATGTGTCCATAGATCCCTTATTATTACCTCCATATTTAGGGTGTTGGCACCTATGTGGTATTTGTATAACTGTAGCTCGATGCCATAATTTTGACACCACATCTGTCTGACTGAGACCCTTTTTAAGGATGTCTCTGTTGTCCCAAACATCGATTATGACAACCTTTTTGCAGTCATCCACAAACTTTGCTAACCATAGCCCTCATGTGTTTGACTGTATTTCTGAAAAGTATACACCAGACAGGAGGGGTCCCAGGACTGAGCCATGGGGGACAGCAGATGTTACCAGCTTACAGTCCAACAGAGAGACCACAATTCTTACCTTGTGGGATCTATCTCTGCCCCAGTTGGCAATCCATCAGATGACATATGTATTTATGGACAGGTTGTTGATTTTGTGGATATGACGTGTGTGGGATGTTGGAAAAGGGCTTTTCAAGGTCTATGTAGGCCGTGTGGATCTCATTTCATTGATGTATGTCCTGGGTAACTGCCTTGAAAACTGTCTAGCATGTTTAGGGACCATGATCTGCCCCTGACAAAACCAAAATGGGTAGGGTTGGGTGTTTGTAGGCTCCCAATAGCTCTGTTTATGAGTTCCATAATGATGGACTCCATGGCCTTGCAGATCAGGCTTATTAGGCTTATAAGACAATAGTTCCCATGGTCTGTTGTGCACAAACATTTATGGAGTGTGCCAAACGTTGCTGTAACCCATTCAACAGTTTCATATCCTGTACAGAGGGTGAGTCTCAGCAGACTGTTCAGATGCAGGGTCTGTTTGTTTTGGAGTTCACATATGACACAGCCAGGGACACCATGTCATCCCATAGACACCATGTTTTTAGGTTTGGATAGAGCTGTTTAACCATTGTATATGTGATTTCTGGCTTTTTGCAATCTCCAGGTATGGTAATGGGCCATTTTTGTCAGTGAGAGGGGGTAAATATGTATGAACCTGTCTGACAAGATGTTGGCAATGTCAGTCATGTACATGTATTCATTTACACTTTGCACTGACTCAGAACGTATATGAGTTTACATTGATATTTATGACATAGTGAAAGAAAGCTTCATGGTTCGCTATGGACTCTTTGGCAATATTTTTGCCAGAACATGGCTTGGATAATATTAGGAGTGCTCATTGTTTCTTGATGATACTGATCGGAGATTTATTGATCTTCTTTGCATTTTCACTTTCTTTGAACAACTTAAGTACTTGTATTACATAGTTTGATTATGACAGGGGTCCAATATATTATATGGGTCTGTTTTCATATCACTGTGTGCGCAAGGCAGGATTGAATAGTGACATGTGTCTGGAGTAAGAATTGCAACTGCCAGATATGTGTGGCCCACTGCTGTACTCAGACATGGCCTAAGTGTGTGAGCATGCTCAGTATGACCTTTCAGTATGTTGTTGACTGAAATTTGCTTCGTTTGTTTGTGTGTGAGCATGCCCAGTATGACCTTTCAGTATGTTGTTGACTGACGTTTGCTAAATTTGTTTAAGTGTGTGAGCATGCCCACTATGGGCATATATATATATATATATATATATATATATATATATATATATATATATGTGTGTGTGTGTGAAAATTCAAGTTGGTTTTTACTTCAAGGCTCACCTTTGTGTTGTATATTGACAGGAAGCACGCTGTGCCTGCAGGGCTTCCATGAGTCAATTTGCACAGACTTATCACCATTTCTACATACAGGGGTGACAGCTATTATTTGTATATTTCTACCCGGGGGGGCACACCTGATTGTTACTGTGGGTGTACATAGGATGAGGGGTACACCTGACACTTATACACATTTGCTAGGCCTGTACTGCTATGTCAGGTACTCCATTTCAGTCTGTACTGTTGCCTATCGTACTGGCTTGAGGCATACCACTGCACTACAGACCTTAGCTTTCAATTACATGCATATCAGTTTGTGACTTCATAGCCTACCCAACCCACATCACACTGCCTGGCCTGCTGTTATCTGTCTGCATAGGCCTGGGGGGAGGTTACTCATATGCCTCTTCAGATGTTATGATACAGCATTTGTTTGTGTTTGCGTTTGTCTACAATTGTCCTGCTGTCTGTGACTGTTAGGTATGTGACCCCCCCCAACTGGTATGTGTGAGTGACTTAAGTTGTGTCTGTGCCAGTGAAATGCTGTCATGGCTTAGTGGTTCAGTACTGTGACCATAGTGCACAGTATCCTGAGTTCGAGCCCTGTCACTGCTTTTTATTTTCCTGCTGGGCAGACCTGACTGGTTAAGGGACAGTAAAGGAGGTGTGAGCGTGTTTAACTGACTTTGCTCAACATTGCCCAACATTGCCCAATGTTGCCCGACGTTGTGCTGGTTAGCGCGGTGCGCAGCTATGCGCAATTGTATTTCAATATGCTCAATACTGGTAAAATGTGCTTAGCAGTGCTTTATATTGCTTAAAATAGGGCACTCATGCCTCAGGTGGTGCTGCAGGGCTGCCTATGTCGGATGCACATAGTACACTCCCTATAAATGTTTGAAAACAGGTAGTGTCAAGTTAGGCATCCCTTTTACTGTATGTGCGAGTCAGAGAGAGGTGTCATTTCCAGGGTTCCTATTGAGTTAGTGTATGTACTATGCGTTGTCTCTTTGCCAAGGCCAGGGCATACTGGGCATGCCTCCTTCTGCCTACTGGGGCAGGCTCAGGTTGTTCCTCCTCCGAGTCACGCTCTGCCTGTGATGGCCTTGGCAATGGTTGGGGGCTGTTTGGCCCGGCCCTGTGCTGCTCCTGCTGCAGCTGTTTTCACAGGATCATATTGTGTAGCATAGCACATACCATGACTATTTGGGTACATGTAGTTGGTGAGTACTGCAAGGCTCCACCAGATGTGTCCAGGTACTGGAAGTGTGACTTGAGCATCCCAAACACACGCTCAATTATGTTTCTTGTTTGTGCATGTGCCTCATTATGGAGTTCTTGTTCAGGTGTGTGTGCATTTCTGATAGATGTCATCAGCCACGGCTCCAGTGCATATCCAGCATCCCCCACTAGGTGATCATCAGGGATGTCCCCGTTGGCAGATCTCTGGTACAGCTGTGTCAGATGCCAGATGTGGGAATTGTGATAGCTTCCAGGGCAGCCAGCACACACATTCATTATTATGCCCTGGGCATCGCACACGACCTGGCAGTTGATGGAGGGGAAGCTCTTGCAGTTGATGTAGACCCTACCCCGCTCACCAGGTGGTACTTTGATGTGTATGTGCATGCAGTCTATTGCACCCACTACCTCAGGGTGTTCTGCTATTTGGTGGAAAAGATGCATATTGCTGGCCAATGCCTCATGGGAATTGGCGAAATATATGTGGTCACCGACATGTGCTGACATGGCATCCAGAAATTGGTGTAGTACCCTGGATGCTGATGCCTGTGAAATTCCCATCATATAACCAGTTTGTCTTTGGAAGGTACCTGTAGCTAGTATTCTTAGGCCAACACATACCTTGGTATCCACTGGGATGGGTTCCCCTCTGTTGGTTCTGTGTGTGAGGTGTGGCCGGCACAGCTCAACAATTTGCTGTAGGAGGTCTCTGTCCACCCTATAGTGCTCCACTATCTCCAGCTCATGTAGCCCCTGGTAGGTTACCATGGGTCTGTACACTCTTCTCCGTCTCCTCACTGTGGGTTGCTCAGCAGCATTCACAACATCACCACCCTCATCACCTTGCACATGTTGGTTTATGATAGCAAGAGCAGCCCCTAACATTTTGTCTGACTTAAGTTTTTTAAGTTTTCACTCTTTGTATACTGCAGTGTTGCAGAGTTCTTGAGAAAAAAACAGGGGGGAATGCTGTTTGCAGAGTTTAAAGTGCTGGGCTGGGCTAGTCTACTGCCTGTGTAATTGGCTGATTCTGATATATTTCACCTGGCAGCTCTGCTAGTTCTCCTTGGTTAACTTCCTACTACTTCTTTTCCTTCCTTTTGCCTTTCTGTTTTCGCCCAGGGCAGCGCCGCACAAACAAGTGCAAATGCGTGCACACGCTGTGTGCATGTTTGTAAGGAGTTTCCTATCTTTTAACATTGTGCACCTTTGGTTTCAGGTTTTCAAATAGGACAACTGTAGGCATGCTTCTTGCAATCCTGAGCAACTCAATGCAAACACAAGCCACTGTGCTCCAATAAGCTTACAGCCTTTCTGACACACCCCCTCATGATGTCACCTATCTTCTACTCTACATGGCTCACATGCTGGAGAAAATTGGGATTCACTATCCTTATCCTCACAGGCATAGGACTGTCTACTAATGCATGGTTACATCTCTCACACTGAGCTTCCCCCCCTTAGCAACCACTACTCAGTGGCCATGTTGTCTTCAGCCTGCCATTCACCTGCATGGCAGAATAAGCTTTTTAGTGGAAATGCCTATTTTTGGCTTTTTTTAATTTATTTTCTTGTTTTTATAAGTGCCGCACGTTTGCACGGTGCTGCATTATGCTTAAACATTGGAGATTGGGGGGAAGAAAGTTAAATTGCTATATTTTTAAACATTTATAAATGCCAATGGACTTATATTTGGCCATTGGCATGCTTCCTCAACTATATGCATCCTTTATTTGGAGCTGTCATAGCTCCGTTTAGCTATTTGCAGAACAATACTCCGTCACCAACGGAGTACATTTCTGCAGCTAACACTAATCTTCCACGGACAGGTTAGTGTTTCCTGGATCGCAAATTTACCTCATTTGCATGGCTTTCACCAGCAAATGAGGTAATTTGCATACCATGATGCTGTCCATGCAAGAGTAGCTTTAGCAGCTCTCGTGCATGCCCCTGCCGGCTGTACCTAGATTGCACGGCAGACATATTGCCGCCGTGAGCTCCTACACTCTTCTTGCACTCCGTGCAACCTTTCATAAATCCGGCCCAGTGTCTTATACATTTTTAAGCACTCTTTTATCCATGAATGTGGGATACTATCAAAATGCTTTTTTGTAGTCAATCCATGCCATACCTAGATTCTTTCCCTTTTTACAGTTCTCCACTGTTACTTTATTTATCAACAAATGATCCTTTGTTCCATATGAATTTCTTCTATTGCCATAATTGAATTTTCTTCTAAAAGACTATAAACTCTGTCAGCATAATTTCCAGTGTATAGTTTATACATCATCAGAAGGCAAGTTATTGGTCTATAATTTTTAGTGTAGCTTACAAGTTCACTCTTAAGTAGGATCATTGTTTTCCTGTTTGTCATGTTGGTGTCTGTTTGGGGTGCACATATAAATAGTTCTTACTCATGGCTAAATCTTTGCGCAAAGATGTTAATACTTTTAACCAGAAGTTAGGTACTGCATCTGGGCCTGGGTTTTTTTCAATTAGAGGCTTTTCTTAACTTTGTTTCAATTTCTGTGGTTGGTACTTCATCCCATTTCATATCCTGTACCTTTAAGCTTTATTCTTTCTTGTAGTTCGTCTATCCATTTACCATCTTTGTTATGTTCCACAGGATCTTCATAGATACTTCTCTAAAATGTATCTGTTTCTTCTTTTTTGGTGGTCTTTCAAATCCTTTTACCTTGTTTTCCAATTCTCTATAAAACTTTTTTGGGTCATTAATAAATTGCTTATTATGTGCGTTTCCTTTATATTTATCTGTGTATCGTCTAAGTTTTCCACCTGTGCTGAGATTTTTAGTTTATTTGCAATAGTGTATGATACATCCTGATCTGTTCTAATACTGTGCATTGTTTTTATGGTCTATCTTTCTAAGTATTTTAGTTGATCTGTTCCATCTTCTATACTCTTCTAACAGTGACACTTCTTGTCTTAGTTGGTTTATAGTTTTCCTCTATTCGATACTTCAATGATGGTATTCAAATTCTCCCCTTTCTCTCCCTCACTACCCTGTATTCTTGTGGTAGAACTTTATCATTTATTAATTTAGCTTCAGAATAATATATCCTGTTTACTTCTGTTATATTGCATAGATCTCTATGAACAGTCCTAATTACTGTGTTCATTTGTTGTATTAAACTTCTGAATGTTTGGGTTGTATTGACCTTCTGCAGTCTACTTCTTTCATTGATCTTAATATGTCTGTCTATCTCTGTTCAGTCAAGCAACTCTTCTTTTAGCTCATTTACTTCTAAACTGAGGGCACATTTTTTGTTTTCCATTTCCTGTGTGCATTCTACAGAAAGTTCTATAGCATCTTCCTGTGGCACGTTCTCTTCAATTTCACCCTGTGCCATCCGTTGCTCTGTCATATGGGAACTCACTGGCCTTTCACTCCTCAACATTAACTGCGTCTGAGTTTCCACGGTTTCCTGTTCTTTCCTTTGCTGTCCAGCTTCAAGTGACTGTTTATACTGCTTTTCTGTAGAAGGCTTCAAAATATCTTCATATGACACCTGACCAATTGCTTCCTGTTCCACTGGTTCCCCCTTAATTTGGTGGTCCATTGCTCTATCCTGCTGTGGTGCTTTCTGAGTTAGATTTTCTACACTGGATCCTTCACTTTGCAGGTACTCCATAACCTCAGTTTCTATTTCCTTAACTTCTCCATTACTAATCTCCTTTTCTACTTTTCCTCTTTGTCTCTTTGTCTTTTTATTTTTTGTATTGTAAAGTATGCATTATTTTGCAGGTATTTTTTGAAATTTTAGTCAGCAATTTACCAGACTCCTTGTATACTTCTACATCTGAAAAATGCGCACTACATGTATTTAAACAAGATGTAAATTTTAAATACACACAAGCATTATTAATAAACTGTAAAAATTAATAAAATATTTTCACTTCTCTCCAAATTAAAAAGAAAAACATTGTCAATAAAACGCTTATAAGTAATGATGTTATTGAAAAAGATATTAGCCTTTTCCTATCTGTTCATACAAATATTAGCATAACTGGGTGCCATTGCAGCACCTATCGCTACTCCATTAATTTGCTAAAACAAGGTTGCATTGAATTCAAAGAAATTGTATGAGAGAATAATATCTAATATTTTCATAACTAAGCTGATTTACTGAGAGGATAAAATGTTTGAATCTATGAGTTCTGATCTAACAATTTCCTTTCCTAATCCATTTAGTATTACTGTATACAAGGACTGCACATCCAGCGTCACTAATAACTCACACTCTAGTACTGACAAATTTTTAATACTTGAATTCCACTAGTATGCACCTAGGAATATATGAAGGTCAACGTATTTAAAAGTCAGCTCAATAGAATCAGCATGCTCACAGACAAAGATGGTGATTTTATTTTAGAAAGCAATGCATTATGTAATAAGTTTATAACTAGAGGATATCCAAGAGAAATTGTAGATATAGAATTCAAGGAGAGTATGAGAATAAGAAATGAAGGAGAGAGAAACCCCAAACCCCAAAAAAGTAATTTGCAGTACTGCACTGTTATGCAAGTCAATAGCAGTGTTGATGAGAAAAGTATAAAGAATATCATATCTGAAAATTGAAAAATATTAAGCAGTTTCCCAGTTTCAATATGAAGAAGGCTTGTTTATAGAAATGAAAGCACTTGCTGAATGACTTAAATATATACTGGTGTTATGCTAGTTTAGTGTTTTTTGCTTGTATTGCTTATTGACACATGGAGTATATTTTCCATTTAAAGTTTGAAATCATGGCAAGTCAATAAGAGATAGTAGCTCCTCAGCATTCTTAAGGTCCAGCTTTTTCTTTAGGATTAAAAATAATGATTTCTAAAAGCATATAAACTGTTTTTTATGCCTGGGAAGAGGAACAGAGATAAGAAAAGAACAGACATCAATTGGTGTAAGTGGAAACACAGATATGGATAATCTTAATTTTAGATTAGATTAAGCCTGTGAGTACAGCTGTGGATTTGGGGCAATTGTACCTATCTGGATGGTTAAAATTTGTTTTATAAAAATATACAAACTTTTGTGAGTCTTTATTCTATGTTTATAGGGGTTGGGACGTTCTGAAACATAATTCATTTTCTGTTTGAGGGTTTTCATTAAAACAAATAGTCTTGATAAATGGGACATAGGCTCAAATGGAGATGGGAAGAAACAACTGCGTAAAAGATCATCCTGACAAACATTGTTATGTGCATGTACGACAAAATTTGAAAATACGTATTAAAAAAACTATAATAAATAATAAGTGGGAGCAATATCTTTTTATCATAATGGCTACTCTGTCCATAGTATATTGGAATGTAAATGGCCTTACAGGTACAGATAAAAACAGCAATGCTGCAGGAGACACATTTGGAAAGTAATAAGCATGTGCATTTGACAAAGGATCTCAGAATGGATATTCACAGAATATCAGGGACAAAAGAAAAGGGGAGTAATAATAATACTGATTGCTAGACAGGCTCCAATATTAGTGACAGAAGAGGAAAAAGAAAATAATGGTAGATTTGTGGTAGTAATGGGCTACTGGCAAGAGAGGGGGATTACACTGGCATGTTTTTATATTTCAGTAAAAACTGCAATTATGGCACTTTAAGAAATTTGGGAGAAATAATCGACTTTCATTGCGAGACAGTATTGTTTGTTTAGCAAATGGCTCAGTGTTTGTCTGAAACTGAAGTATCCATCATTATTTAAGTTTTGCAGTCCTCATAAATTTGCCAGAAAATAACACAATCAGGGATAGTCAATCATATGCTCTGATATCTCAACCTCTTAGGGCAAGAATTGGGAGAAAATGTGAAAGGCTCAGAATCATGGGCAAATTTTAAGCTTTAATCTTGTCACCAAAGCAATGGATGAAGGTAAAAAAAGTAAAAGGAAACACCAAAGGGCTTTGGCCAACTAAATTTGAGATGACTGCAAGCTAGGAGCAGTTACTGAATTCCCAAATGACTTAACCATCATGCAGGAAGGTTTGTCCCAAACAACAACTTGTGCCAGAATCATGAATTGAAACTAAACTCCAAAAATACATTATTGTATCCTTTGGGAAGTCATCTATTCCAGGGAACTGCCAAATTGACAATGCCCCCTGAGAACTGACCTATTTGTTTGGCATTTGGGAACTTGTGTGTACAGTGACCTAACGTTTGACCAACACGTGCCCAGAGTGATAAGAAAGTCTTTCTATATTGTAAAGCTTATAAACAAATTGATTGTGACTAGATCTAGAGATGTTATTTTCCCCCTTTACAATTCCTCATTAGGTCAATCATTTTGTATAATGCCCACTTTGGCATGTATTTGTCTAGACCCATGCAACAATTGGCATACATTCAGAGATACCTTACTAAAAGGATACAAGTCCTAAACAATAGGTCTTGCATGGACCACCTCAAAGATTTATTCCTACTCAGTATCCTACAGAGTGCTAAGAGGTGACGTGTCTGGCATACAAGGCATCCTCCGACCAAATACAGATGGACCTACTGAACATCAACAAGTCAAATGGCATCAGAAATACTCAGTCCAGGTATCTAAACTGAATTGGCTTGAAATAGTGGCCTAATGGTTAAGGTGTTTGCCTTACAAACTCAAGGTGCAGGGTTTGAGTCTCACAAGGGATAATTGGCTAGGCTTAAAATGGCTCGCAAGGGCAGTTAGCCCAGGACTAACCTATGAACCTATGAATGTTGTGGAGAGATGGATATATATATATATATATATATATATATATATATATATATATATATATATATATATATATATATATATATATATATAATAGAGGCTACCACTGTTCCAGAACAGACTATCCATTCAAGTAAAACAAAGCTCATCCCTGTCCATATTCAAATGCAACTTGGATGACTAAGTGCCCCTCTCACCCTCCGCCCCCCCACTCTTCAACAGCTTCTGGTGCCTATGTCACCGTCCCACTCCCTTGTCTGGTTTCATAATTCTGATGGAACGCTTGGACTTTAGTTCTTCTAACACATCCCTTTCAATGTTGGATAAATTCAAAACTACCTTGTTTTTTGAAATGCTTTCTCTCAGTTCTTTCTCAGTAGCTATTTCGAAATTCCTCAGTTGTGGATGTAGGGGTGGGTTCCAAGTACTGCTTCTTTTTAGGGAAGAACTACCCCTATGTTGCCCTGCAAACATCAATTCCAAGTTTTTCTTCCTAATAAACACCTTTAAATCAGTAATCACTTAGCGAATGTCATACTTTTTTTGGGTATAAATTTAAACGCTTTCAAGGACAGTCCAAAATATCCTTCAGTAATGTCTAAAATGCTGTAATTAAAGATTGTGTGGCCTTTGTAACTCACCTTACAACCTTCCATCACTATCCTTTCAGTTTCACCTAGAAAATTACTATTATTAGTTAAAATCCCTCTACCCTGTTCCACCCCTCCTATTGGTCTGTTTGTATTGGATTGGTTGCTTGTTCTTCAATCTCTCGGACCGTCAGGGGGGAGGTAATCTAAAGGGTTATTAATATCACTGCAACCACCCGATCTGTTAATGTCATAAGAATAACTATTGTAATAACCTTGTCCACCAAATGGCCCCTTCCCTTTCTCATGTCTAGTATGCCCTTTGGGACTGGGGTAACTAATCTTAGCCTCGTATTCTTTAAGATCCCTTTCTAATTTTCTCTTTTTCCTATTAAAATTTGCTGTAGTTTGTCATCAACATGTTTCCTAATTTCATAATATTTTCTTCTATTTTGTTCAACAGTTATGCAGTAAATCATTGATTAAACAGTGATTGACATTTCCTATACGTTCATTTAAAATAGACATTTCTCTCTCATTTTGTTTGACAATAGCACGCATAAAGTCAAATCCACATTTGTCAAAAATGTCCAACAATTCTTTATGAAATTCTGATTCCTTTTCCACATTGTTTGGGTATTTATAGACTCTAAGACCATTAGGCATAATGTGGAGCCTAAGGCATTTTTTAAATACATATTATCAAAGTTAAAGTCTTATATTTAAGTAACAAAACCTGTAGTTTGCTTAAATTATTAACATAAGTGTCATTATCTTGTGTGTGCAAAAACTGTGATACATTTTCAAAAGAAACTGCTTTACCAAGCCATGTTTCTAAATTGCACTCACTGAAGTGTGGTCCAATGTCAGATGAATACTCGCCACGTCTCTGGTAATCAGTTTCAGTTTGTTGAGATCGGCTTAATTCGTTAGAGGTACTGTCCCCACTGCAAGAATGAAAAATCTCCAGAATAGCATGTACTGTACATCCGAAATTGGAGATTTATTGGTGCTGCCATTAATTTCACATTCATCTGTTCCATTTCCATATGTTGCAGTTGAAGCCACTCCTCCTGGTTACCCAGAAAAGTAAGTTTCAAAAATAATTAAATAAACTTCAACCATAGTCAAGGTACACCTTCAAATACGTAATACTACACAAGAAAATAATTAAATAAACTTCAACCATAGTCAAGGTACACCTTCAAATACGTAATACTACACAAGCAAATAATTAAATAAACTTCAACCATAGTCAAGGTACACCTTCAAAATATGTAATACTACACAAGAAAATAATTAAATAAACTTCAACCATAGTCAAGGTACACCTTCAAAATATGTAATACTACACAAGAAAATAATTAAATAAACTTCAACCATAGTCAAGGTACACCTTCACAATATGTAATACTACACAAGAAAATAATTAAATAAACTTCAACCATAGTCAAGGTACACCTTCAAATACGTAATACTACACAAGAAAATAATTAAATAAACTTCAACCATAGTCAAGGTACGCCTTCAAATATGTAATACTACACAAGAAAATAATTAAATAAACTTCAACCATAGTCAAGGTACACCTTCACAATATGTAATACTACACAAGAAAATAATTAAACTTCAACCATAGTCAAGGTACACCTTCAAATATGTAATACTACACAAGCAAATAATTAAATAAACTTCAACCATAGTCAAGGTACGCCTTCAAATATGTAATACTACACAAGAAAATAATTAAATAAACTTCAACCATAGTCAAGGTACACCTTCAAATATCTAATACTACACAAGAAAATAATTAAATAAACTTCAACGATAGTCAAGGTACACCTTCAAAATATGTAATACTACACAAGAAAATAATTAAATAAACTTCAACCATAGTCAAGGTACACCTTCACAATATGTAATACTGCACAAGAAAATAATTAAATAAACTTCAACCATAGCCAAGGTACACCTTCAAAATATGTAATACTACACAAGAAAATAATTAAATAAACTTCAACCATAGTCAAGGTACACCTTCAAAATATATAATACTACACAAGAAAATAATTAAATAAACTTCAACCATAGTCAAGGTACACCTTCAAAATATGCAATACTACACAAGAAAATAATTAAATAAACTTCAACCATAGTCAAGGTACACCTTCAAATACGTAATACTACACAAGAAAATAATTAAATAAACTTCAACCATAGTCAAGGTACACCTTCAAATTATGTAATACTACACAAGAAAATAATTAAATAAACTTCAACCATAGTCAAGGTACACCTTCAAATTATGTAATACTACACAAGCAAATAATTAAATAAACTTCAACCATAGTCAAGGTACACCTTCAAATATGTAATACTACACAAGAAAATAATTAAATAAACTTCAACCATAGTCAAGGTACGCCTTCAAATATGTAATACTACACAAGAAAATAATTAAATAAACTTCAACCATAGTCAAGGTACCCTTCAAATATGTAATACTACACAAGAAAATAATTAAATAAACTTCAACCATAGTCAAGGTACACTTTCAAATATGTAATACTACACAAGAAAATAATTAAATAAACTTCAACCATAGTCAAGGTACACTTTCAAATATGTAATACTACACAAGAAAATAATTAAATAAACTTCAACCATAGTCAAGGTACACCTTCAAAATATGTAATACTACACAAGAAAATAATTAAATAAACTTCAACCATAGTCAAGGTACACCTTCACAATATGTAATACTACACAAGAAAATAATTAAATAAACTTCAACCATAGTCAAGGTACACCTTCAAAATATGTAATACTACACAAGAAAATAATTAAATAAACTTCAACCATAGTCAAGGTACACTTTCAAATATGTAATACTACACAAGAAAATAATTAAATAAACTTCAACCATAGTCAAGGTACACCTTCACAATATGTAATACTACACAAGAAAATAATTAAATAAACTTCAACTATAGTCAAGGTAAACCTTCAAAATATGTAATACTACACAAGAAAATAATTAAATAAACTTCAACCATAGTCAAGGTACGCCTTCAAATATGTAATACTACACAAGAAAATAATTAAATAAACTTCAACCATAGTCAAGGTATGCCTTCAAATATGTAATACTACACAAGAAAATAATTAAATAAACTTCAACCATAGTCAAGGTACACCTTCAAAATATGTAATACTGCACAAGAAAATAATTAAATAAACTTCAACCATAGCCAAGGTACACCTTCAAAATATGTAATACTACACAAGAAAATAATTAAATAAACTTCAACCATAGTCAAGGTACACCTTCAAAATATGTAATGCTACACAAGAAAATAATTAAATAAACTTCAACCATAGTCAAGGTACACCTTCACAATATGTAATACTACACAAGCAAATAATTAAATAAACTTCCACCATAGTCAAGGCACACCTTCAAATTATGTAATACTACACAAGAAAATAATTAAATAAACTTCAACCATAGTCAAGGTACACCTTCAAAATATGTAATACTACACAAGAAAATAATAAATAAACTTCAGCCATAGTCAAGGTACACTTTCAAATATGTAATACTACACAAGAAAATAATTAAATAAACTTCAGCCATAGTCAAGGTACACTTTCAAATATGTAATACTACACAAGAAAATAATTCAATAAACTTCAACCATAGTCAAGGTACACCTTCACAATATGTAATACTACACAAGAAAATAATTAAATAAACTTCAACCATAGTCAAGGTACACCTTCAAAATATGTAATGCTACACAAGAAAATAATTAAATAAACTTCAACCATAGTCAAGGTACACCTTCAAATATGTAATACTACACAAGAAAATAATTAAATAAACTTCAACCATAGTCAAGGTACACCTTCACAATATGTAATACTACACAAGAAAATAATTAAATAAACTTCAACCATAGTCAAGGTACACCTTCAAAATATGTAATACTACACAAGAAAATAATTAAATAAACTTCAACCATAGTCAAGGTACACCTTCACAATATGTAATACTACACAAGAAAATAATTAAATAAACTTCAACCATAGTCAAGGTACACCTTCAAATACGTAATACTACACAAGAAAATAATTAAATAAACTTCAACCATAGTCAAGGTACGCCTTCAAATATGTAATACTACACAAGAAAATAATTAAATAAATTTCAACCATAGTCAAGGTACGCCTTCACAATATGTAATACTACACAAGAAAATAATTAAATAAACTTCAACCATAGTCAAGGTACACCTTCAAATACGTAATACTACACAAGAAAATAATTAAATAAACTTCAACCATAGTCAAGGTACGCCTTCAAATATGTAATACTACACAAGAAAATAATTAAATAAACTTCAACCATAGTCAAGGTACACCTTCAAATAAGTAATACTACACAAGAAAATAATTAAATAAACTTCAACCATAGTCAAGGTACACCTTCAAATATCTAATACTACACAAGAAAATAATTAAATAAACTTCAACGATAGTCAAGGTACCCCTTCAAATATGTAATACTACACAAGAAAATAATTAAATAAACTTCAACGATAGTCAAGGTACACCTTCAAATATGTAATACTACACAAGAAAATAATTAAATAAACTTCAGCCATAGTCAAGGTACGCCTTCAAATATGTAATACTACACAAGAAAATAAT
Organism: Protopterus annectens; assembly: GCF_019279795.1. Classification (NCBI taxonomy): domain Eukaryota; kingdom Metazoa; phylum Chordata; order Ceratodontiformes; family Protopteridae; genus Protopterus; species Protopterus annectens. The sequence continues at coordinate 14,869,021 of NC_056747.1, read as the reverse complement.
TAAATAAACTTCAGCCATAGTCAAAGTACACCTTCAAAATATGTAATACTACACAAGAAAATAATTAAATAAACTTCAACCATAGTCAAGGTACACCTTCAAAATATGTAATACTACACAAGAAAATAATTAAATAAACTTCAACCATAGTCAAGGTACACCTTCAAAATATGTAATACTACACAAGAAAATAATTAAATAAACTTCAACCATAGTCAAGGCACACCTTCAAATGATGTAATACTACACAAGAAACTAATTAAATAAACTTCAACCATAGTCAAGGTACACCTTCAAATATGTAATACTACACAAGAAAATAATTAAATAAACTTCAACCATAGTCAAGGTACACCTTCAAAATATGTAATACTGCACAAGAAAATAATTAAATAAACTTCAACCATAGTCAAGGTACACCTTCAAATATGTAATACTACACAAGAAAATAATTAAATAAACTTCAACCATAGTCAAGGTACGCCTTCAAATATGTAATACTGCACAGGAAAATAATTAAATAAACTTCAACCATAGTCAAGGTACACCTTCAAATATGTAATACTACACAAGAAAATAATTAAATAAACTTCAACCATAGTCAAGGTACACCTTCAAATATGTAATACTACCCAACCCCTCAAACTGTGGAACAAATGGGTAAAACACGTAGTGTTTATTACCAACTATAAAAGAAACTCAAATAACTGAATCAAATTCCTCTGATGTCCAGTCTTTCATTGCTTGCCAGAACAGTCACTTAGTTGCAACATAAAATGTTCCTTTTACACTATTTTAATGCAAAAATGTTTTCCAGCACTATTATTATTAAAGCTGGTGCAGTATGTTTTAATACATCTGGTTTTTCAATCACTAGAAACTTTTGGAAGAAACAACTCTAGTTACAGAATTCCAAGGCCACAGGTGGACAAACAAAGCAGCAACCCCCCCCAAAAAAAATAACCAACGTCAGTCAGCATGAAACAATCGAGCAATGCAGGTAAGAATAGACTTGCAACATCATGAATGCTGTACAGTCTATAACACCAGCAAGCAACAAAAATAAACTACAGCCAAGTCAATGTTCCATCTTCAAAATGTGGCAAACTACACTATCTACTAATACAAGTAAAAGGGTAAATCAAGAATCAGACACTGCATTTTAAATGATGTAAATGCTTTCATCCATATTTATTAAAACAAATTTCTTCAGACAACCTGGTTCCATACTGAAGAAGTTTGTTTTAATAAATACAGACGAAAAAGTTTACATAATTTAAAATTCAGTGTCTAATTCCTGATTTACATTCTTGCTTCTTCCTAGTACTTGTAAAACTACAAATAATGTGGAACAGAAGGATAACATGACACATTTACTAACAACTAAGAAAGAAACACTATCTCACATAATGTGGAACAGAAGGATAACGTGACAGGTACTATCTCACATAATGTGGAACAGAAGGATAACGTGACAGGTACTATCTCACATAATGTGGAACAGAAGGATAACGTGACAGGTACTATCTCACATAATGTGGAACAGAAGGATAACGTGACAGGTACTATCTCATATAATGCGGAACAGAAGGATAACATGACAGGTACTATCTCACATAATGTAGAATAGAAGGATAACGTGACAGGTACTATCTCACATAATGTGGAACAGAAGGATAACGTGACAGGTACTATCGCACATAATGTGGAACAGAAGGATAACGTGACAGGTACTATCTCACATAATGTGGAACAGAAGGATAATGTGACAGGTTTGCTAACAACTAGGAAGGAAACTACACTATCGTACATAATGTGGAACAGAAGGATAAGGTGACAGGTTTACTAACAACTAAGAAGGAAACTACACTATCGCACATAATGTGGAACAGAAGGATAACGTGACAGGTTTACTAACAACTAAGAAGGAAACTACACTATCTCACATAATGTGGAACAGAAGGATAACATGACACATTTACTAACAACTAAGAAGGAAACTACATTATCTCACATAATGTGGAACAGAAGGATAACGTGACAGGTACTATCTCACATAATGTAGAACAGAAGGATAACGTGACAGGTTTACTAACAACTAAGAAGGAAACTACACTATCTCACATAATGTGGAACAAAAGGATAATGTGACAGGTACTATCTCACATAATGTGGAACAGAATGATAACGTGACATGTTTACTAACAACTAAGAAGGAAACTACACAATCTCACATAATGTGGAACAGAATGATAACGTGACATGTTTACTAACAACTAAGAAGGAAACTACACAATCTCACATAATGTGGAACAGATGGATGATGTGACAGGTTTACTAACAACTAGGAAGGAAACTACAGTATCTCACATAATGTGGACCAGAAGGATAACGTGACAGGTACTATCTCACATAATGTGGAACAGAAGGATAACGTGACAGGTACTATCTCACATAATGTGGAACAAAAGGATAATGTGACAGGTACTATCTCACATAATGTGGAACAGAATGATAACGTGACATGTTTACTAACAACTAAGAAGGAAACTACACAATCTCACATAATGTGGAACAGAAGGATCACGTGACAGGTTTACTAACAACTGAGAAGGAAACTCACTCCATGGTTAAAATGCAGACTTCATACTTCCAAAAAGATTTTTGAAACTCAGTCTCTCTCTGCTTGCAGGAACAGTCACTTGGCTACAATGTAAAATTTCCTTTTATGCTATTTATAAGCCAAAATAAGTTAGACAGCAATTATAATACAATGTGATTTACCACAAACCCAGCTCTTCAAAACTTAAAGTCTTAAGATTAAGCTGCAAAATACCATTTTGCCCACCAATCACACACAAAATAAGCACAATATTTTTATATTCTCTCTCTCTTAGTTTCTCTAGTTAAACGTTTTCATTAACAAGCAGCTTTAGCCTCTCCACCTACCTCGTTTATAATTATGTAATTATGTCATTCTACCCTCTACATTAATAATACTTTGATCTTTGACCTACAAGCATGCAAGTGCTTGTGTGCATTTATGCACATGCACACACACACACACACACACATACACACACACACACACACACACACTCGCACACACACACACACACTTCATTCACTTGTACAACTGTACACCTTAGATATCTGCTTGAGATCCGGTGAATGAATAAATTCATAAATAATAGCCTAAAAATGTTTCTCAGTTTACTGATGTCAGAACAATACACTGCAACCCCCACCTCTTCCCTCTCAAATCCTTAGCTCAATGATCAGAAGCAAAGGACTTCCAAGATGGCTGCACACTGAGCAGTAGCTTAATTCTGCTCTCCCAGTGTGAAAACAGCAACTCAGCAGAGAAGGCTAGTAGACCTGTGTTTATGTGTAAATTTCAGTAACTAGCTACTAAGTGTACTGCCTGGATGCCAGCAATAAATGAAATACAGAGGCCCTGGAAAAGAATCAGCTAAAAAAAGTGAGAAAGAAAAACTGACTGTGGAAAGTTCTGCAGCTGTTCAGCAAAAACCTCGAGACATGAATTCCAGTAAGATATAAAACAAGTGCACACAGACCTGGTTAAAATAAATGAAACTGATGGAGTATATCAACACAAACAACAAAAGAATGGTAAAATGGAAGAAGCTTTAAATAAATATTCAGATGAAGTGATAAATCTGCAAAAATCAGAGGTCAAAATGAAGAAAAGATTGGCTGAATATGAGACTGCTGAGGAAGAGATGTTTCAAAACATAATAGAATTAGAGGACAGAGCACATAGGGAAACCTGAGAGTTGCACATATACCAGAGAAGCTGAAAGGAACAGAATGCATTTATTTTAAGAAAGCACAAATGAGCAACTGGACTGGTATTCCACAGCAGGAGATGTTAGTTGAAAGGACACATCGTGTGTATGCTCCAAACCTGGCTATAAGAAAGCCACCTAAACCTTTAATAGTAAAGATGCAATCCTACCAGCAGAAGGAGTTGATTCTGTCAAAAATGTGGCAGAAGGACAATGTACTATAAGCGGGAGACAGTGGAGTGTTTGCGGAGAATGATTACTCATTATACACAAAGGCAGAAGAGATGCAAATGTATTCCACTATTCAGGGAATGTCGAGATGCAGGTGTGAGCTTCAAACTGCTATTCGCAGCTGTCTTCAAAGTATTTTTCTGTGGAAGGGCAAAATAATTGTTTGATAAAGTACATGCTAATAAGGAAATACAAAAGTTTGTCCAACAAAAAGTGACCCATAAAACAGAAAGAGATTCTGCTTCTTGTTCTTCTGGTAATAAAGACCAAAGAGATACTGGTACCTTTGAAACTTTTTCCAGATTTTCAATGAAAAATGTTGCAGTGAAGAAAGGGAGCACAAGAGTTGACTAGAAGAATCAAACATATGTTGGAAATGAAGCAGAGACAGGATCTGAGAAATGGAGATGAACAGTAATAAAACCAGTAACTTAATGTGGGATTACAATGCAATAATTATATTTATGAAATGTGACAGAACATGAAAATTTGAAAATATTTTTCAGAATTTGTTGGACTTGTGTGGGACTCTAAAGCATATGGCTTACTTCATCTCATTAATGTTCAAAAAATGCTTTGGGGAGGAGAACAGGAGGGGGAATGTTAACTGGAAGTAAAGGATTTTTTTCTTACTAGCACTATTGTAGTGTATGGTTTTCTTTGCATGCTATAAAATAATGTTTTCTCAGTTATTTTTAAGTGTAACTGGGATTGTGAACAGGTGCTGTTGTTCTTTTTTTCCTTTCTTTCTCCATTCTTTCATTCTTCTTGTTAAGGTTTAAGAAATGTAGGCAATGCAATGAAAAAACCCTGGTTAAAAGAGCATAACTAAAGAAAAATGTATGTACTTTTTCTCATTCTTGCATTGGGAAATGACTGGATTAAGGACCTTAGATTAATTTAGTAACACATTTTAAAAGCAAGTAAATGAAGAATAATATTGAATATTATGAGGCTTTTTTCTATCAAATACATGTATGCTTAGTAACAATTCTACAGCTGGTTTTCATGTCTCCATGGAAACAATCTGATAAAGAGAAACTGCCTACAGTCTGGTGGAGAGTGATTGGCTGAAAAAAAAAACTGGGAAGAGAAAATAACTATGAGAGAATGTTTGCTGAAAGCATTCAGTGGTTTTCCCAGCTGGGAGAGCTATAAAGAAAAGGCAAAACCAATTAGCACTTAGTAGAAGCACATGCTGCTCCGTGTGTCTTAGCATGTTTAACCTTTCTTTTAGGTTAACTCAAGTCTGAAAGTGTGGCTGTCAGTTTGGGACTATTTTTCCTATTAGGAGGGTAAAACTTCAGTATTTGAAGATGTACTTAGTTTAGTGTGTTAGTATTAAGTTAATTGGTTTTAGGGAGTTATTGGGGGTGTGTTTTTTTTGAGGGCTTTCAGTAAAAGGGAAAGCTTTGTAAGATGTGACAGGCTCAAATGGATATGACAAGAAACAACTTTATAAATGTTCAGTCCGTCAAACAGTATATGCATATAACACAAGTTCTGGAACTAGATATTTAACAGAAAAGGTGTTATACATAAAAGCTGGGAATAATAACTTTTTAATGCAATGATGCTTTCTGTAATGTCTTTAAATGTCAACAGTCTCATAGATAAATACAAAAAAGAAAGAGTAGTGAACTATATTAAACAATGTGGATTGTAAATAGCTGTCTAACAAAGGACACACTTAGAAAGAAATGAACACGTGAATTTGATAAAGAAAGGTTTTCAGGATGGTTATTCAGTAAAACATCTGGCACAAAGGAAAAGAGGAGTACCTATGTTAATTGCATGAGAAGTTCCAATACTGATAGAAGAGGATAAAAAGATAATAATTGCAGATTTGTAGTACTAAGGGGCTAATGACAAGGGAGGAAGCTTACACTGGCATGTATTTGTATTCCACCAAAAATGGCTATAATGGAGCTTATAAATTGTTTTTCTGCTGTTTTAGCTGCTTTTCTGTAAAAACAAACAAACAAACAAAAAAAGTTCTATGTTTGTTTCCCACCTTTCTTGTAACTAGTCTAGTCCAGATACTGATTTGCTGTATCCAGGACTGCTTTGTAAGTTTCTGCTTCCCCAGACCTTTCTGTGTTGGAGGGAAGCAGTCTAGCTTGTAAGTGGGAGTGGTAAGCCCTAGGTAGCCTATCTACCACAAGAGGAGTGGTTTCTGACACAGAAATTGTAGTTTATTTGTCATTTGGGGAGTTTTTCCATCCCTTTCAACTTTCTGGTTTAAAAGCCTGTGCTTGTGTGGGTTTGTGTTTGTTTAAACTCTACGGATCTAGATTTGGGATCCTTCAGACTACAAAAGCAAAGAGAAAGAAATACTCTAAGTGCCACCATTTTAATTTTTCAGAATCTATTGCTTTCTGTACTTGCTTTTAGTTGTTTTTCACTTAACTGCATTAATTTAAACTGTATTCACCTTACTATTGCTACCCACTCAAGTGTGCTAGGTTTCACTGCATTTAAAGTGTTATTTTCTGCTGTATTAGCCTGCTTTTCTATAAAAACAAACAAACAAAAAAAAAGTTCTAGATACAGATTTGCTGTATCCAGGATTGCTTGTAAGTTTCTGAGTCCCCCAGACCGTTCTGTGTTGGAGGGAAGACTTCTAGCTTCTCAGGGGGAATGGTAAGCACTAGGTTGCCTATCTACCACAAGAGGAGTGGTTTGTGTCCCAGGAATTGTAGTTTATTGGCTGTTTGGGCAGTTTTTCAATCCATTTCAACTGTCTGGTTTTAAAAGCACGTGTTTGCATGAGTTTATCTTTGTTTAAGCTCTGCAGATCTATATTTGGTGTCCTGCAGACTACAAGAGCAACACGAAGGAGGAAGAGATACTCTAAGTGCCTCAAATTTGATGTTTTCAGAATCTACTTCTTTCTGCACTTGTTTATAATCATTTTTGATTTAACTGCATTTATTTAAACTGTATTTGCCTTAATATTGCAACACACTCAATTGTGCTAGCTTGCACTGCATTTAAAGTGTATTTTTCTGCTGTTTTAGCTGCTTTTCTGTAAAAAAAAAAAAACAAAAAAGCTTCTAAGCTTCTTTTCTCCCTTTCTTGCAACTAGTCTCATCCAGATACAGATTTTCTGTACCCAGGACTGCTTTGTAAGTTTTTAATTCCCCCAGACCTTTCTGTGTTGGAGGGAATCCTTCTAGCTTACCAGTGGGAGTGGTAAGCACTAGGTCACCTATCTACCACAACAGGAGTGGTTTCTGGCCAGAAATTGTAGTTTATTGGTCATTTGGGGAGTTTTTCCATCTCTTTCAACTTTCTGGTTTAAAAGTCCATGTTTGTATGTGTTTGCACTTCTTTAAGCTCCGTGCACACAGGTTTGTGTTTGTTTAAGCTCTGCGGATCTGGATTTGGTTTCTTGCATACTACAAGAGCAACAGGAAGGAGAAAGAGATACTCTAAGTGCCTCCATTTAGATTTGTTTAGAATCTACTGCTTTCTGCACTTGTTTTTAGTCATTTTTGACTTAACTGCATTTATTTAAACTGTATTTGCCTTAACATTGCTACACACTCAAGTGTGCTAGCTTGCACTGTATTTAAAGTGTTTTTTGCTGTTTTAGCTGGTTTTCTGTCAAAATAAATAAACAAAAAAAGTTCTAAGCTTGTTTCCCACCCTTCCTGTAACTAGTCTAGTCCAGATACAGATTTGCTGTATCCAGGATGGCTTTGTAAGTTTCTGATTCCCCCAGACCTCTCTGTGTTGGAGGGAAGCCTTCTAGCTTATCAGTGGGAGTAGTAAGCACTAGGTAGCCTATCTACCACAAAAGGAGTGGTTTCTGCCCCAGAAATTGTAGTTTATTGGTTGTGTTTCCATCCCTTTCAAATTTCTTGTTTAAAAGCCCATGTTTGTGTGTGTTTGCACTTGTTTAAGCTCCGCATAACCAGATTTGGCAGCAAAACTTTCTAGATAAAGATTTGATGTGTCCAGGACTGTTTCATAAGTTTCTGAGTCACCCAGACCTTTCTGTGTTAGACAAAAGCCTACTAGCTTATCAGTGGGAGTGGTAAGCACTAGGTCGCCTATCTACCACAAGAGGAGAGGTTTCTGTCCCGAAATTGTAGTTTATTGGTCATTTGGGTAGTTTTTCCATCCCCTTCAACTTTCTGGTTTAAAAGCCCGTGTTTGCACAGGTTTGTGTTTTTTTAAGCTCTGCGGATCTAGATTTGGTGTCCTGCAGACTACAAGAGGAACAGGAATGAGAAAGAAATACTCGAAGTGCCTCCATTTTGATTTTTTCAGAATCTACTGTTTTCTGCACTTGTTTTTAGTCATTTTTGATTTAACTGCTTTTACTTAAACTGTATTCACCTTAATAATGCTACACACTCAAGTGTGCTAGCTTGCAGTGCATTTAAAGCTTTTTTTCTGTTGTTTTAGCTACTTTTCTATAAAAACAAACAAACAAAAAAGTTGTAGATAAAGATTTGCTGTATCCAGGACTGTTTTGTAAGTTTCTGAGTCCCCCAGAGCTTTCTGTGTTGGAGGGATGCCTTCTAGCTTATCAGTGGGAGTGGGATGATCTAGGTAGCCCATCTTCAACAAGAGGAGTGGTTTCTGGCCCAAAAAATGTAGTTTATTGGTCGTTTGGGCAGTTTTTCCATCCCTTTCAACTTTATGCTTTAAAAGCCCGTGTTTGTGTGGGTTTGCATTTGTTTAAGCTCTGCGGATCTAGATTTGGTGTCCTGGAGACTACAAGAGCAATAGTAAGGAGAAAGAGATACTCTAAGTGCCTCCATTTTGATTTTTTCAGAATCTACTGCTTTCTGCACTTGTTTTTAGTCATTTTTGGTTTAACTGCTTTTATTTAAACTGTATTCATTTTAATATTGCTACACACTCAAGTGTGCTAGCTTCCACTGCATTTACAGTGTTTTTTTCTGTTTTCTTAGCTGCTTTTCTGTAAAAACAAACACACAAACAAAAAAGTTTTAGATACAAATTTGCTGTATCCAGTACTGTTTTGTAAGTTTCTGAGTCCCCCAGGCCATTCTGTGTTGGAGAGAAGCCTTCTAGCTTATCAGTGGAAGTGGAAAGCACAACGTAACCTATCTACCAGAAGATGATTTTTTTTTGTCCCAGAAATTGTAGTTTATTGGCTGTTTGGGCAGTTTATCCATCCCTTTCAACTTTCTGGTTTAAAAGCCCATGTTTCTGTGGGTTTATGTTTGTTTAAGCTCTGTGGATCTAGATTTGGTGTTCTGCAGACTACAAGAGCAAGAAGAAGGAGAAAGGAATACTCTAAGTGGCTCCATTTTGATTATTTCAGAATCTATTGCTTTCAGCACTTGCTTTTAGTTGTTTTTGATGTAACTGCATTTATTTAAACTATATTTGCCTTAATACTGCTACACACTCATGTCTGCTAGCTTGCACTGCATTTAAATATTTTTTTCTGGTGTTTTACCTGCTTTTCTGTCAAAACAAACAAAAAAGTTTTAAGCTTGTTTCTCACCTTTCCTGTAACTAGTCTAGTCCAGATACAGATTTGCTGTATCCAGGACTGCTTTGTAAGTTTCTGATTCTCCCAGACCTTTCTGTGTTGGAGGGAAGCCTTCTAGCTTATCAGTGGAAGTGGTAAGCACTAGGTAGCCTGTACCATAAGAGGAGTGTTTTGTGTCCCAGAAATTGTAGTGTTTTGGCTGTTTGGGCAATTTTTCCATCCCTTTCAACTTTCTGGTTTAAAAGCCCATGTCTGTGTGGGTTTGCACTTGTTTAAGATCTGTGGATCCAGATTTGGTATCCTGCCAACTACACGTGCAGAAGGAAGGAGAAAGAAATACTCTAAGTGCCTCCATTTTGATTTTTTCAGAATCTCCTGCTTTCTGTACTGGTTTGTAGTCATTTTTGATGTAACTGCATTTATTTAAACTGTATTCACCTTAATATTGCTACATACTCAAGTGTGCTAGCTTGCACTGCATTTAAAGTGTTTTTTTCTGCTGTTTTAGCTGCTTTTCTGTAAAAAAAAAAACAAACAAAAAAGCTTCTAAGCTTCTTTTCTCCCTTTCTTGCAACTAGTCTAGTCCAGATACAGATTTTCTGTACCCAGGACTGCTTTGTAAGTTTCTAATTCCCCCAGACCTTTCTGTCTTGGAGGGAATCCTTCTAGCTTACCTGTGGGAGTGGTAAGCACTAGGTTGCCTATCTACCACAACAGGAGTGGTTTCTGGCCAGAAATTGTAGTTTATTGGTCATTTGGGGAGTTTTTCCATCTCTTTAAACTTTCTGGTTTAAAAGTCCATGTTTGTACGTGTTTGCACTTGTTTGAGCTCCGTGCACACAGGTTTGTGTTTGTTTAAGCTCTGCGGATCTGGATTTGGCTTCTTGCATACTACAAGAGCAACAGGAAGGAGAAAGAGATACTCTAATTGCCTCCATTTAGATTTTTTTAGAATCTATTGCTTTCTGCACTTGTTTTTAGTCATTTTTGACTTAACTGCATTTATTTAAACTGTATTTGCCTTAACACTGCTACACACTCAAGTGTGCTAGCTTGCACTGTATTTAAAGTGTTCTTTTGCTGTTTTAGCTGGTTTTCTGTCAAAATAAACAAACAAAAAAGTTCTAAGCTTGTTTCCCACCTTTCCTGTAACTAGTCTAGTCCAGATGCAGATTTGCTGTATCCAGGACGGCTTTGTAAGTTTCTGATTCCCCCAGACCTTTCTGTGTTGGAGGGAAGCCTTCTAGCTTATCAGTGGGAGTAGTAAGCACTAAGTAGCCTATCTACCACACAGTGAGTGGTTTCTGCCCCAGAAATTGTAGTTTATTGGTCGTTTTTCCATCCCTTTCAAATTTCTTGTTTAAAAGCCCATGTTTGCGTGAGTTTGCACTTGTTTAAGCTCCACGGAACCAGATTTGGCAGCAAAACTTTCTAGATACAGATTTGATGTATCCAGGACTGTTTCATAAGTTTCTGAGTCACCCAAACCTTTCTGTGTTAGACAAAAACCTACTAGCTTATCAGTGGGAGTGGTAATCACTAGGTAGCCTATCTACCACAACACAAGTGGTTTTTGTCCCAGAAATTGTAGTTTATTGGCTGTTTGGGCAGTTTTTCCATCCCTGTCAACTTTCTGGTTTAAAAGCCCATGTTTGTGCGGGTTTGTGTTTGTTTAAACTCTGCGGATCTAGATTTGGTGTCCTGCAGACTACAAGAGGAAGAGGAAGGACAAAGAAATACTCTGAGTGCCTCCATTTTGATATTTTCAGAATCTACTGCTTCCTGCACTTGTTTTTAGTCATTTTTGCTTTAAGAGTCCCCCAGAGCTTTCTGTGTTGGAGGGAAGCCTTCTAGGTTATCAGTGGGAGTGGTAAGCACTAGGTAGCCCATCTACCAAAAGAGGAGTGGTTTCTGGCCCAGAAATTGTAGTTTATAGGTCGTTTGGGCAGTTTTTCCATCCCTTTCAAGTTTCTGGTTTAAAATCCCATGTTTGCGTGGGTTTGCACTTGTTTAAGCTCTGCAGATCCAGATTTGGCATCCTGCCGACCACAAGAGCAAAAGGACAGAGAAAGACTTATTCTAAGTGCCTCCATTTTGATTTTTTCAGAATCCACTGCTTGCTATACTTGTTTTTAGTCATTTTTGATTTAACTGCATTTATTTAAACTGTATTCACCTTAATATTGCTACACACTCAAGTGTGCTAACTTGCACTGCATTTAAAGTGTTTTTTTTCTGCTGTTTTAGCTGCTTTTCTGTAAAAACAAACACACAAACAAAAAAGTTTTAGATACAGATTTGCTGTATCCAGGACTGCTTTGTAAGTTTCTGAGTCCCCAGACCATTCTGTGTTGGAGAGAAGCCTTCTAGCTTATCAGTGGGAGTGGTAAGCACTAGGTAGCCTATCTACCACAGGAGGAGTGTTTTTTGTCCCAGAAGTTGTAGTTTATTGGTTGTTTGGGCAGTTTTTCCATCCCTTTCAACTTTCTGGTTTAAAAGCCCATGTTTCTGGGGGTTTGTGTTTGTTTAAACTCTGTGGATCTAGGTTTGGTGCTCTGCAGACTACAAAAGCAAGAGGAAGGAGAAAGAAATACTCTAAGTGACTCCATTTTGATTTTCTCAGAATAGACTGCTTTCTGCACTTGCTTTTATTTGTTTTTGATTTAACTGCATTTATTTAAATTATATTTGCCTTAATATTGCTACACATTCATGTGTGCTAGCTTGCACTGCATTTAAATTTTTTTTTTTTTGGTGTTTTAGCTGCTTTTACATAAAAAAAAAAAACAAACAAAAAAGTTCTAAACTTGTTTTCTGACTTTCCTGTAAGTAGTCTAGTCTAGATACAGATTTGCAGTATTCAGGATAGCGTTGTATGTTTCTGATTCCCCCAGACCTTTCTGTGTTGGTGGGACACCTTCTAGCTTATCAGTGGGAGTGGTAAGCACTAGGTAGCCTATCTACCACAGGAGGAGTGTTTTTTGTCCCAGAAATTGTAGTTTATTTGTTGTTTGGGCAGTTTTTCCATCCCTTTCAACTTTCTGGTTTAAAAGCCCATGTTTCTGGGGGTTTGTGTTTGTTTAAACTCTGTGGATCTAGGTTTGGTGCTCTGCAGACTACAAAAGCAAGAGGAAGGAGAAAGAAATACTCTAAGTGACTCCATTTTGATTTTCTCAGAATAGACTGCTTTCTGCACTTGCTTTTATTTGTTTTTGATTTAACTGCATTTATTTAAATTATATTTGCCTTAATATTGCTACACATTCATGTGTGCTAGCTTGCACTGCATTTAAATTGTTTTTTTTTTTGGTGTTTTAGCTGCTTTTACATAAAAAAAAAAACAAACAAAAAAGTTCTAAACTTGTTTTCTGACTTTCCTGTAAGTAGTCTAGTCTAGATACAGATTTGCAGTATTCAGGATAGCGTTGTATGTTTCTGATTCCCCCAGACCTTTCTGTGTTGGTGGGACACCTTCTAGCTTATCAGTGGGAGTGGTAAGCACTAGGTAGCCTATCTACCACAGGAGGAGTGTTTTTTGTCCCAGAAATTGTAGTTTATTTGTTGTTTGGGCAGTTTTTCCATCCCTTTCAACTTTCTGGTTTAAAAGCCCATGTTTCTGGGGGTTTGTGTTTGTTTAAACTCTGTGGATCTAGGTTTGGTGCTCTGCAGACTACAAAAGCAAGAGGAAGGAGAAAGAAATACTCTAAGTGACTCCATTTTGATTTTCTCAGAATAGACTGCTTTCTTCACTTGCTTTTATTTGTTTTTGATTTAACTGCATTTATTTAAATTATATTTGCCTTAATATTGCTACACATTCATGTGTGCTAGCTTGCACTGCATTTAAATTGTTTTTTTTTTGGTGTTTTAGCTGCTTTTACATAAAAAAACAAAAAACAAAAAAGTTCTAAACTTGTTTTCTGACTTTCCTGTAAGTAGTCTAGTCTAGATACAGATTTGCAGTATTCAGGATAGCGTTGTATGTTTCTGATTCCCCCAGACCTTTCTGTGTTGGTGGGACACCTTCTAGCTTATCAGTGGGAGTGGTAAGCACTAGGTAGCCTATCTACCACAGGAGGAGTGTTTTTTGTCCCAGAAATTGTAGTTTATTTGTTGTTTGGGCAGTTTTTCCATCTCTTTCAACTTTCTTGTTTAAAAGCCCGCATTGGCATAGAGTTGCACTTGTTTAACCTCCGCGGATCCAGATTTAGCCTCCTACAGACTACAAGAGCAACAGGAAGGAGAAAGAGTTAATCTAAATGTCTCCATTTTGATTTTTTCTGAAGCTAATTCTTTCTGTGCTTGTTTTTAGTCGTTTTTGAGTTAACTGCATTTATTTAAACTGTATTTGCCTTAATATTCTACACACTCAAGTGTGCTAGCTTGCATTGCATTTAAAATGTTTTTTTTTCTGTTGTTTAGCTGCTTTTCTGTAAAAAAAAAAAAAAAAAAAAAAAAAAAAGATCTAAGCTTGTTTCCCACCTTTCCTGTAACCAGTCTAGTCCAGATACAGATTTGCTGTATCCAGGAATGCTTTGTAAGTTTCTGATTCCCCCAGACCTTTCTGTGTTGGAGGGAAGCCTTCTAGCTTATCAGTGGGAGTGGTAAGCACTAGGTCGCCTATCTACCACAAGAGGAGAGGTTTCTGTCCCGAAATTGTAGTTTATTGGTCGTTTGGGCAGTTTTTCCACCCCCTTCAACTTTCTGGTTTAAAAGCCCGTGTTTGCACAGGTTTGTGTTTGTTTAAGCTCTGCGGATCTAGATTTGGTGTCCTGAAATACTCAAAGTGCCTCCATTTTGATTTTTTCAGAATCTCCTGTTTTCTGCACTTGTTTTTAGTCATTTTTGATTTAACTGCTTTTATTTAAACTGTATTTGCCTTAATAATGCTACACACTCGTGTGCTAGCTTGCACTGCATTTAAAGTGTTTTTTCTGTTGTTTTAGCTACTTTTCTGTAAAAAGTTCTAGATAAAGATTTACTGTATCCAGGAATGCTTTGTAAGTTTCAGAGTCCCCCAGAGCTTTCTGTGTTGGAGGGATGCCTTCTAGCTTATCAGCGGGAGTGGGAAGAACTAGGTAGCCCATCTTCCACAAGAGTAGTGGTTTCTGGCCCAAAAATTGTAGTTTATTGGTCGTTTGGGCAGTTTTTCCATCCCTTTCAACTTTCCGGTTTAAAAGCTCGTGTTTGTGTGGGTTTGCACTTGTTTAAGCTCTGCGGATCCAGAATTGGCATCCTGCCAACTACAAATGCAAAAGGAAGGAGAAAGAGATACTCTAAGTGCCTCCATTTTTATTTTTTCCGAATCTCCTGCTTTCTGCACTTGTTTTTAGTCATTTTTGATTTAACTGCATTTATTTAAACTATATTAGCCTTAATGTTCTACAGACTCAAGTGTGCTAGCTTGCACTGCATTTAAAGTGTTTTTTTCTGCTGTTTTAGCTGCTTTTCTGTAAAAACAAACAAACAAAAAAGTTCTGGATACAGATTTTCTGTATCCAGGACTGCTTTTTAAGTTTCTGGGTCCCCCATACTTTTCTGTGTTGGAGGGAAGCCTTCTAGCTTATCAGTGGGAGTGGCAAGCACTAGGTAGCCTATCTACCACAAGAGGAGTAGTTTCTGGCCCAAACATTGTAGTTTATTGGCCGTTTATGCAGTTTTTCCACCTCTTTCAACTTTCTAGTTTAAAAGCCTGTGTTTGCACGGGTTTGCACACTGTGCAGCGGTGCTCAGCTGAGGTAGCCTGCTCTTCAGTTTTTTCCATAGAACGAGCTTGTTCTTTTACTTCTTGCACTTCAATTAGCTTAATCGACTAGCACATTAACAGGCTTTAGTAGCATTTATTGTAGCACCTATTAGGCTATCAGCAGTAGCTGTTCCTAATCACAACAGCACATTTACTTATTAGTTATGACCACTCCTCTTGTATTATTATAGGGCAATTTCCTATGATTTCTCCTGCTAGCCTGGTGCATTTGGGCATTCCAAGACAGTGTAGCAACTGTCTCATGTACACAGACAACCCTCTCCTCTTACCTCCCAACACTCATACATGTGAGAAATGCATTTATATCACCAAACTGGAAGCAGTGCACTCCCAGCCAAGACCAGACTAGCTGCTCAATAGGAGAAGGTCAACACTTGCAAATCACTACATGGAACACACAGTGCTCCAAAACACCAACCATCTCAACTCACACATAGAAACACAAACCATGCACCCACCTTCATGGAGGCTCTCAATAAAAATTTACCCAAATAACAGAGACGCCCGAGACAGAAATGCACTTAACCACCACAACACAACACCAACCTCAGAACACATAGCCCACCACCAGTGTCCCCCTCAACCTATGCCCTTAAGGCAGAACACCTTTCCCAATGTACTAATCACAGCAGACTCAATTGTGAGGCTTACTGATGTCCCACTGACTAGGTTGAGTAAGGAGAAGGTGACAGTCAGTTGTCTATCAGGTGCCAGTATCTGCCACATAACACATGCACTCAGGTCACTCCACAAGTACAAATAATGACTCAGTCATTGTCCATATGGGTGTGAATAACCTGAGATGTACCTTCCTGGACTACATGAAAAGAGATGTGATGGAACTCTTGGATTATGTGGCCCAGGCAGGTATGACCCTAGCCCTGAGCAGTATTCTACCATCACCCAGAATGATACCACAGTATGAGCAGAAAATGATTGACTTTAACAGTTGGATAAGTTTCTGGTGTCATTCTAAGCAGATCCAGTATCTGTCAGCCTGGGATGACATGATCAACAGACCTCGATGCTTTGGCAGAGACGGCCTGCATCTGTCACCCCTGGGATTCTGGCTACTGGCTAAGACTCTTGCCACCCCTATAGTGCCTTTTTTAGGCAGTGTTCCAAAGACCAAAATTCCACAACTTCTCAGCACCCATGCCAATGGAAAATAGCTGCATGACTGCCAAATCATACACCAATGCACTGTACAAGCACATACACAAATGCATAGATCTTGCCATACCAAATAGAACCAAGACGCTCTCCTCCAAAAGGAAGCCACTCTGGTGGTCCCCAGCCATCAATAAACTCTACAACAGAAGGAAGAAACTGTTGCAGAAAAAAATGAAGTCACAAGACTGGAAAAACTCCCTTATCAGACTCAACAAAAATTTGAGATCCCTTATTAAATCCTCTAAAGCCAGCTATGAAGGCAGAATTGTGGTTGACACCAAAAACAACCAAGAAGCCTTCTATAGCTATATCAAGAACCTCCAAGGCAATACCCAGATTTGCTCTGAGTTATTGCACAGTGATACAGCCAACATACTGGCTGACAGATTCAGTGCCAACTTTACCCGCCCCCAAAGGCCCTATCATAATTTATTCTTATTTATTTATATTATTTTATTTTACATTTGTTAACCGGGTAGAGTCCAGCTGAGCAAGTAGCCTATTTTCAGCAGAGACCCGGGGAGATAAGTTCCATAACAATAGTGCAAAAAGATTACAAAAATTTTTAAAAAGATTTACAAACAATATACAAAAAAGTATGACAGTTGCCAACAATCATAATTTACAAAAAGTTGAATGTAAAATAGAAAACATTACATTTCTTAAGCTTTATTACTGACAGTAATATGAAACTCAGTAGATATAAAACTAAAAACCACTGTGGTGTTTTCATTTGGTAGAAGTAAGACAAGAAGATAGCAGAATAGAAAACATTTGAGCGAAGGCATGAGAAACTAGCCAGGAGTATTACAGGAGCATAGCCATTGTTGAGTAAGGTATTCCTTTAGGAGTTTTTTGAAGCTATGACTATCTGTGTTTTTTAAGATATTCTGGGGTAATAGGTTCCACTGTGTAGCTATTTTATAGGAGAAGAGAGAGTCACCAAAGTAATTATGGGACTTTGAGAAGTTGAGAAGTGCAGATAGGAGGTGGGATCTGGCTGTGGCTGGTCTGGCATTTTGAGTAAGGTAAGGTTTGGCCCTATATAGAGCACCAAGTTTGATGTGAACTTTCTTTAATGTGAGTGATATGTGTTTATTGAATGTTAAGTTGTTGTCTATCATGACACCAAGTAGTTTTGTTTGGTTAACTGGTTCTATTATAGTGCCATTAGTGGAGTGTAGATGGAGAGAGGAGGTGGGTTTGCTTTGGATTTCCTGTTAGGGAAGATCATTAATTTTGTTTTGTTTGGGTTTAGGATGAGTTGAAGTTCATTTAGGTAATTTTCAATATCTAGAAACTACTTTTGCAGTTTATCTTGGAGTTCTTGGGGTGTGAGAGCAGAGCAAATAAGAGCAGCATCGTCAGCATATTGAAAGACAGAAGCAGATTTACTGGCAGTGTTTAGAC
Organism: Protopterus annectens; assembly: GCF_019279795.1. Taxonomy (NCBI): domain Eukaryota; kingdom Metazoa; phylum Chordata; order Ceratodontiformes; family Protopteridae; genus Protopterus; species Protopterus annectens. The sequence goes on along the minus strand of NC_056747.1, from coordinate 14,851,152 downwards.
TATTTGTGAATATAATAAAAAGGAGAGGGCCAAGGATGGAACCCTGAGGAACCCCAACAGAGACTGAAAGGAGTGTGGAGCATTTATTATCCCATTTAGTTGCCTATTGTCGATTAGTAAGGTAGCTAAAGAACCAGAGAGCTGTAGAGTTGAGGATGAAGGAGGCTAGAGTGTTGAGTAGTAGTTGGTGGCATACCGTATCAAAAGCTTTGGACATATCAACGAATATAGTAGAAACTAGTTGTCCACTGTTTTTGAGGAGATTGATGTAGTTAGTGAAACTTATGAGGGCTGTGGAAGTACTGTGTTTTGGACGGAAGCCGTGCTGTGAACTAGATAAGAGATTATTTGTAGTGAGGTGGTTTAGGAGCTGCTTATGGATACATTTCTCTAAGATTTTGGCTACGAGTGAGAGAATGACAATGGGCTGATAATTACAGAGATCTTTAGATGGGCCTCCCTTGTGGAGGGGGATGATATGGGATATTTTCCATAGTATGGGGACATATTGTTCTGCGATGGAATGATTGATTAGGACAGATATGGGAGAGGCGATGGAGCTTGCAGTAGTTTTTAAGAAGTCGTTAGGGATGGAATGATTGATTCGGATAGATACGGGACAGGCGATGGAGCTTGCAGTAGTTTTTAAGAAGTCGTTAGGGATGGAATAATTGTTTAGGATAGATATGGGAGAGGCGATGGAGCTTGCAGTAGTTTTTAAGAAGTCGTTAGGGATGGAATGATTGATTCGGATAGATACGGGACAGGCAATGGAGCTTGCAGTAGTTTTTAAGAAGTCATTAGGGAGTTGGTCAGCTGCTAGACAGGTAGGTTTTAGTTTTGAGAGGAGTTTTTGATATAAGAGGTTTGTATGGGTATAAAAGAGAAGTAGTTGGGTTTAGAGTTAGTAGAGGTCGGCACTGTAAGGGGTTGGTTAAATTTTTTGTTGTTCAAAAATGAGGTGACAATTGTGATGAAATGAGAGTTAAATTGGGATGCTATACATTCAGTGCTATTTGTTGTAGATGGCGCAGGGGCAGAGGTTTTGCCAGGGTTGAGGAGGTAGTTAAGGTTTTGCCAACATTTTTGTGGGTTATTTATGTGGTTTTTGCTGACAAGCTAGAAAATAAGATTTTTGTCAGATAATATTTGCTTCTTAGTTCGGTTTCTTAGTTGTTTGTAAGAGGTCAGGTCTTCTGAGGTTTTGGAGGTTTGATAAGCAGTCCAGACTCTATCCTTTTGTTTAATAAGAGGTTTAACATCTTTGGTTATCCAAGGTAGGTTTTCAGCTTTGGAGTGTATTTTTCTTGTTGGAGCGAGTTATTAAACATGTTGAGGAAGGTATCATTAAATATTGTACAGCTTGGTTTTGGTGGAGTGACTTTAGAGGTGACCAGTTGCAGTTTTGAAGTAGGGAATTTAAGACGGTAGGGGAAATTTTTCTTTTGTTGATTATGTGTTTGAAAATGACATTACAGGGGGAGTGAATGCATTTCCTTAGAAGAAAGTTAGGGGAGTGACCACTGAGAGAATCGGAGAGGCACCCAGCCTGGTGGGCTAAGTTGGGCTTATTGATTAGTATCCAGTCTAGAATAGATTCTTTCTTGTGTTTATCGATTCTAGTGGGGAAGTTTATAGTTTGGGTGAAACTGAATAAATTGATAAAATTGGAGGGACTGTCAGATGAGCAGGATAGCCAGTCCAAGTTGAAATCACCTATCACTATAGTTTCCTGGTTGAAGGTGCAGGTTGCCCAGGATAGGAGACTTTCAGTGGTAGGTGGATTATTTCCTGGTGGTAGGTAGGAGGCAATAATTATGATGGTTTTATGTGGATTTACTTCAAATCGGGTAGTTAGAATTTCTGCTTCGGATAGATCTGGGGGAGTACTGATTAATTTTTCAATTTTGAGGAAATTTTTATACATGATGGCAATGCCTCCACCACACTTGTTCAGCCTATCTTGTCTAATAACATTATAACCACTAGTAAGTATTTCCTCATCTTTAATGTGGGGTTTTAGCCATGTCTGTGTGATAATTACTATATCAGGAGTCTAGGTCGCTAGGGCTGCATGAAATTCACTAGTTTTTTTGTGATACTTCTGAGGTTAAAATTAGTTATGAGTAAGTCTGACTTGGAATTTTTTAGAGGAAGAAGGTGGAGGGTAGTATTAGCAGGTGTGGTGGGTATTATTGAGTGGGAGTAGCTGTGTGGGTCCTGGGTTAGGATGCATGTCAGCTGGGAGTTTAATTTCTGTTAGTGAGTGTAGAAGGAGAGACAGTTTGAACTTGGATATTAGTCAATGAAAGAAATCTGGATAGAAAGGAGGGAAAATACACTCGTGGGATTCCACCTGTGTCCCTGCTGGACAGGGGTTCTGGGTGCGGACTTGTGGAAGAGCAATATGTTAGAGTTAGTGTAGAGGTTAGACCAGATGTGAAAATGGATATTTGGTTTTGTGTGGTATGTAATAGTGGAGAGTGTAGGAGAGGGTTAGTGTATGTTTGATGTGATGAAGGTAGTGGGGTGGGAGGCTACGTACAGGGTAATGAGTAGAAGAGAGTTTCCCAAAAGACTGGTGCTAACTGACATGGGGAAATAGTAGAGAAATAGGAGAACAACATGGGTGGGTCAGTGTGTGCAGTTTAATAGAGAGAGAAAAATGTGTTGATGCAGTGATGGGGTGACACTGTTATATGAGGGATGAAAATGATGGTTAGTGAGGTGGGAGATACCCACCTCAATACAATACCAGAAGAAAGCCTGGTGCCCACCATTTCTATGGCACAGGTAAAAGCTGCACTGTCCAAAGCCAAAAATACAGTGTCCATGGGACCTGATAATATCCCTGGCTGCATCCTACATGAGCTACAAAACGAACTGGCACCACATCTGTGTGCCCTGTTCAATCACAGCCTTACCTCAGGCTTTGTCCCTAATGAATGGCGCACTGCTACAGTCATCCCACTCCATAAAGGGGGAGCAACTACAGACCCTGGGAACTATCACCCCATTAGCCTGATGAGTCTGGTATGCAAGGCTATGGAGTGCATCATAATGGGCCTGCTCAAAAAAGATACAGGCAATCTCCAAACTCTTGACCCCACATAGTTTGGCTTTGTCAAGGGGAATATCCTGCCTGCTGAACCTGGTTGATTTCTTCGAGGCAGTCACCAAGGCTGTGGATGAGGGTAAGGTAGTACATACAGCCTACCTTGACCTGGCCAAGGTCTTTGATACCACTCCCATTTGGCTATCATTGATAAACTCACCAAACTAGGCATAAATTCTTACATCACTAGGTGGGTTGCAAATTGGCTCACAGACAGAACCCGCAGAGTGAAAGTTGCAGATTCCAAGTCAGACTGTCAACCAGTCATGAGTGGAGTCCCACGGGGTTCGGTCCTGGGCCGTCTCCTGTTTGGCATCTACTTCTCAGAAGTTCACGCCAACATAGAGGGACTCTGGCTGACCAAGTTCACTGATGACTGCAACCTAGGAGTCATTATCAATTCCCCAAGTGATGCAGACATCTTGCAAAAGGGCCTGTCTGAGACCATTGACTGGTGTCAGAACCATGGCCTTAAGCTTAATGCCAAAAAATGTGTTATCATTCCCTTTGGAAAAACTCAATTCCCATGAATGACTATGTCGATGGGAGCCCACTAAACATGAAGGGGCCATAAGAGATCTGGGCATACAGGTTGACAGCCACTTCACCTTCGACCACCACATTGCCACTGTGGTCAGAAAGTCCTTCTATGTGGCGTTCGTGGGTTCGCATCCAGAAAGAAAGAGGTCATCATACCTTTCTACTCATCCCTCATTAGACCAATCATCGAATATAATGCCCCATTTGGCATGTACCTGACCAGACACTTGCAACAGCTGCAGAGGCCACAAAAGTACCTCATAAAAAGTATCCTAGGCCTTAAACACATGTCCTACATGGATAGACTCAAGAAATTTCAGCTGTTCTCAGTCTCTTATCGTCTACTCAGAGGTGATCTCTGCTTGACTTACAAAGCCATGTCCGACCTAGCTCTACTTAAAATTCTACACCTAAAGAAATCCCAATTCCCCACCACCACACTCTCCAGAGATCACAACCTCACTACCACAATCAACAGAATATGCTGGAGGGACAGGTTCATTTCCCAAAGACTGCCCATACTCTGGAATAAGCTTCACATTCATGTCAAGCAGAGTACCTCACTGGCCCTCTTCAGGAGAAGGCTTGACAAGTGGATGGGTAACAGAAAGTTCACCCCAGGGATCACTCCAGTTGCCCTACTGGATAGAGGCACTGTGAACTAACATTGGGTGGCATGGTGCCAGGGAAATGTTTTTGTGGGCTAGGCTTGTAAAGGCTCCAGGGCCATTAGCCTAGTACATACCTATGAACCTATAAACCTATAATCTAGAACAGAAGCTGCCATTAAAAAAGGAATAATTAATAGAGCATATAAAATATTGGACAGTAATATGCAAATCAATCATAACAGGTCAGAAAAAAACTTGGAAGACGGAGTTGATATGGAATATATGTATGGCTCCCAAATATGCAACATACTCTAGAAGATTTAGGATCTCTGCCTGGAAGCATACCTCTCAAATGTACACATTTTTACCTTTATATTTTTAGTTCAATTTTCATAAAATAATGTTTTTCTAGAAAGTCATTGGTAAATCATTGAAGATTTAAGTCAGAAAATAACAACAGGCATTTGGATTTCAGACTTTATACCCTTCAGAAAAATCATGCTAATGCAAAACCAGTTATTGTACTTTCCAAGTTTGTAAGAGCAATACATAAAAATGGTCCCTATTTTATCTAACAGGTTGAGAGGTATGCCTGGAAGTGTTTGCCTAGATACTTTTATACCCAAAGCAGACTCCAAAGAATTTTCTTTAGGTAGATGGCAAATGTTGGAACTGTGATGGAGAAGTACGAGGCAGCTGGAAACATATGTTTTGGGAGTGTAACGAGCTGGAAGACATTAAAAATTCCCTGCAGAGTACTCCGGCAGAAATACTGGACAGCAAATGGGTGTAACTAAGGAAATATATTTCTTAGCTGGGATACATGATCTGAATTGCCAAAATATATAAAGGTCTTGTTAAGTTTAATTCTGGTGGTATCAAAAAAGTCATTACTAGACAATGGAAGTGAAAATCTAAATCAGCTATATTTGAAGTAGTGGTGATTGTAAGAGAGATGAAAGAACAGGAAGTGAGATCTTTTCAAAAGGTTAGCAGGAAATTACATAGGAAAAATGAGAATCATGGGAACAATTCATGTAGAAGAATGTTTTGGAGGAGGAATGAGGTTTAACAGATGGCAGGAATAGAATAATTTATGTAATGTTGCCTAAATTATAAGGTATATAATAATATGTGTGATGTATAATGTTTTAAATATGAATTTGTTAATGTGGCTTAAATACTTGTATATAAATGTAAGCTTGCCTATGTCACAAGTAAGAATTCACTAAAGATGTTTAAAAAATTAAAGGGACATCATTTTCTTGTATTGATTAACAAGTATAGCCACAGTGGAGGCAAGTAACCTGACTGCGATGTGAAGATATTCACTAGAAAGACTGTCTTTTACAACAGCAGTAGATTTAAGCTTTTTTTGATTAAAGGAATAGACAAAGTATCTAAAGTGAAAGGCCTGCATTTTAATTGTGCCCTGTTGAGATTGTCCACTTAACTATTTTGGCTGGCAGTTTTGCTTGAAAGTTTGGTAAAACTGGCAATTTATTTTACATGCATTACTGAAGTCTGTTTCATCTGGAAACTATTCCCTTAGGTTCTGCTCTTCCATTATACACACTGAGGAACCTCTTTTCGCCATTCAACAAGACAGTCAGTTCTTATGCTTGCTGTAAACATTCTACACCACTGTTTCTAAAGATTCTTACTGTATTTATATTTTGTGTTTTATTGTGCATATTAATATTTAACTGTTTAGCTATTCCCCTCGGACTTCCTAGTTAACACACTTAAATCAATTAAATAAACAGTAATGTAAAAATGATTATAATTTATGTAGCTTAATAAAGAAATACAGACTAATTGTATTTCCTGACAAGTGAATTTTGACAAAAATGATTTGCCTGTAGCACTTCCAGGATGAATGCACACTCATCAACAGGTTGATAAGAACTTCCCCAGTGTGTAAACGAAGACACTAAAAACACAGCAAAAGCTATCAATTTTGGTAAAATGCATTTACCAACTAGTAATTATGCTGCCTGGATAATGCCAGCAAAAAAGAAATGTGGATATAGTAAAAAAAAAAAAAAGTGAAAAAATGTATCTTGCTGTGAAGAATCTTGCAGATGTTCACCAAAAACAGTTGAAGTTTCAGATTTGGCACAGGGGATACCTTCCACTAATGTAGATGAAAGAAATAAACCAAATACATTCAGTGGTGTTTAAAATAAGTGAAACACTGAAGCAATATACAACTCAAGTAACAAAAGGCTGTAAAAATAGCAGAAGCTTAACTAGTTATTCAGATGATATGATAAAATTTGTAAAAGTCAGATGATGATATGAAGAAAAAGCTGTAAACACAAGGTTTCTCGAGAAGAGCTGCTTCACAAAACAGCACAGCTAGAAAGCAGACAACACAGACAAAGAAAGCTAATGTACTCACCATAGCATCCCATCTGCATAGGCCATTTTCATTCTTCCTTAACTGATGAATTTGGATCCGAGACATTTTTATCAGATCAAAAAGGCAGAAGAATGTTCCATTTAAGCTTGCTCAGCAAAATCACAACAATAACTAAGAGATGAGCGATGCACCACACCATAAAACGTATCTCAACGATTTATTCAGAGCTGTAGTTGGCAGTATCTGTATAATCAACCGATAATAACCGGTTGATTATACAGATACTGCCAACTACAGCTCTGAATAAATCGTTGAGATATGTTTTATGGTGTGGTGCATCGCTCATCTCTTAGTTATTTTTATCAGATCATCTGATCTAAAACTCTCGAGCTCCTCCCTTTACCCACAATGCCCCACCAACCTAACATACCTCAGATCAAGTTTGCTGCCCCTAGATATAACCGAACAGCCTACTACCTAAATTAACAAAGGCAGAAAGGAAAAGGGGGACTGAAACTCAAACAAGGAACTGAGGTTCCTGTACATCTCTTATCTTTCCAGAAGCAAAGGATGGGGACAGGTGGGTGGGAAGTTGAGAAACAATGAAAATGGACAACACAGATGGAACATTATGGTGAATACATAACTTTTGTATCTGATGTTGTCCTTTTCATTCATTCTTCAAATGATGAGACAGAGTCCTCCAGCTACTGGAACTTTGGGTGTCTGTCATGGAAGGATATTCCGGAGAACTGTTCCTGGAAATCAAATCTAATTGGTAATGAGTAATATAAGTGTGAGAATTAGTCCAAGTTACAGCCTCAAAAATGTCATCTATGGAAGCCCTTGACCAAAAGGCTAAACAGATCACATCAGACCTCGTGGAATGAGCTCTAGCAGGCTTAGGGAAGGATAAACTTTTTTACCACAAAGGAGATACATTCAGTTAACTACTTGACCAATATAACTTTGGAAACTGGTTTGCCCAATTTGTTAGGAGAGAAGGAAACAAATGATTGGTTGGTTTTTCTGAAGTCTTTGTCGATGAGGATAAAAGTGAAGTTCTCTATGAATATTCAAAAGGTGGAGCATATATTACTATCTCTTACTTGAAAAGTTTGGAAAGAAAACTTTTAATTTAGTGACTTTGTTTATGTCAAACTCAGAAGCTACCTTAGGCAAGAAAGATGGGTTGGTTCACAAAGATACCATGTCTTTGTGAAAAAGCAGGTAAAGTTTAGAAAATAGGGCCTGGAGTTCAGATATTCATCTAGGTGATGTGATGGTGACCAGAAAAATGATTTTCCAAGACAAAAAATTAAGATCAGTCTTGGCTGAAGGTTCCGAGGGAGTCTGTGTTAAGGCCTGAAACATAATAGTTAAATCCCAAGGAGGAGTAGGATCCTTTAATGGAGGTCTAAAAGGCTCCTTTCAGAAAGGCTTTACAGAGTTTAGAAGAAGCTAAGGTGGAGTTATTTTTGTCCAGGTAGAAATAAGAAATGGCAGCCAATTAAACTTTAACAGTCAAAAAAACTAACCCCTTTATTGAAAATTGAAGCTAAAAATTCAAGGACAGATGGTACCGGTGGTGAAAAGGGATCCAGGTCCTTGCTAAGGACATAGAAAACAAATTTTGTTCATTAAGTTTTGTAAATCATTATAGAAGAAGCTTTTTTTAAAGCAAGAAACATCTTTATTAAATTATCACCTATGACATAGGCACTCATACATTTATATAAATAAAAACAAACTATATTAACATCATTTTAGTTGCAAACATTATACATCACAAACCATATTGACATAATTTTAGTTGAAACATCAGACATCACTTATAATCTATCCAGTCATTGTAAGTCAAACATTACACCGCTCATTCATATTCTGCCTTCTTTTAAACCTCATTCTTCATCTGCATGTATTATTCCCACAATGCCCATTTTTTTTCTGTGTAATTTGCTCCTACACTTTTCTAACTATCCAAATTCCAGTTGTTTTAGCTCTGTTACTATATTCACTATTGCAAGTACAGTTGGCTTAGACTTTGATTTGCATTTTCTAGAAATTGCTTTTTTGGCAGCCACTATAATAAAACTCAGCAAGGTCTTACTACGTCTACGCAATTCTGATTCTGTATCATAGCTAAAAATTAATTTCCTTAGTTATACTAATTTGCTCACCCAGTATCTCTGACAGACTAGTCTGCAGGGAATCTTTAAAGTCTCAATAACAGTAAAAAAACAAAAATTGGGAAAATACTCACTGTTTAAACAGTCCAAGTAAATTCCAAAAAAAGAGAGAGAGTATATCACAGCTGGAGTGCTGTAAAAAGTTTAATTCACCATAAAACAATTTGTTTGTGTCTTTCGGCTTTTCCCGGTTAGGGGTTGCCACAGTGGAACTCCGGTCCGCTAATGACTGGCAGTTGATTTTTTACATACTGGCTTGCCAGGCCTGATGCACAACCTTCAACGAAGGTACGCCCATTCACACATGTCTCCACGCAGAAGACGCTCTAGCTGAGAATCGAACCGGACAGCGTCTTACTGTGAGGCGACAATGCTACCGCAGCACCACCACCGCAGTGGTGAATTAAAGTTTTTTACAGCACTCCAGCCATGGAATACTCTCTTTCTTTTTTGGAATCTTTAAAGTCTGCTAACTCATTACACTCCCAGAAAATATGTTCCCAGTTACCTCTTTCTTCCCCATCACACATCCAACATTTGCAGTCTACCTGAGGAAAAATTCTTTGGAGTCTACTTGGGGTATAAAAATACCCATAAAAACATTTAAAATCAAATATCATAAATCTTCTAGACTTTGTTGCATATTTGGGAGACATACATATATCCTCCCATTGTTTCTTTGTTAATTACTTATCCACTCTCTCTTCCCAATCCTTTCTAACTTCCTCTGACTGATTCCTAAAGTTATCATGCAATATTTTATATGGTCTATAAATTATCCATTATGTAACAGCAGCGTCTGTTCTAGAGTCTAATAAAAACAAATGTAATAAATAAATAAATAAAAACTCTACCAGTGTTGGTCTTTCACGTAGGATCCCCTATTTCTCTCTATTTGTCTATACTCTAATATCAGTCCTAGATAGGAAGACAATCTGTAGCCTGCATTCCAAAGAATTAATTGCTATCCACAACTTCTTCTCTGGTCGATAAAATATGACTGAGTTATGTATAAAATTAAACGGACTAAACCATTTTTACTGCTTGCATCTTGCTATCCATATTCATATAACAGAGATTCCTAATTCTCAGTTTTTGTATTAGCTTTTGTTTGGTCTGTTCCCACATATCCTTAGCTGCCACTCCAGAATCTTTTTTAATCCATACTCTCATGTACTTCATTTTATCATGTCCCAATAAATATGGATATTACTGAACCAATTCATGTGTGGGTACATAATTTGCAGCTATTGCCTTTGTTTTAGCTTCATTAATTCTGTATCCTGAAAAGATTTGAAACTCCTTCAAAATGTTCCACAACACTGAAATGTCCTTTTCTGTTTTTTTAGGTATAAAATAATAACATCTGCAAACAGAACCAGATTTTCTTGACTACCATACCAATTATAACCTTGAATTTCTGAGTCCCTTATTTTCTTTGCCAATGGTTCTAAATATAATGCAAATAACAAAGGGGAAAGAGGACACCCCTGCCTGGTCCTCTGCTCAAGCAGAAATTATCAGAGAGGAACCCAGCCACTTTAATTTTTGCCTCACATCGCTCATATATCCTTCTAAACAACCTATCAGGGAATGCAAATACTTCCATTGCCCTGCTCAAATACTCCTAGCTTACTCTGTCAAAAGCTTTCTCTGTAGCAAGACCCACCAACAACAGTGGTATTTCATCAATGTCCTGTTAATGTTGTCAAATGTTTACTTCCCTCCACAAAACAACTTTGATCCAGGTCTGTCACTTTTGGTATCACCTTTGCCATCCATTATTTCCATTGTAGAATTAAGCACTTTATAATTGCGGTTTAGTATTGAAATGGGCCTGTACTAAGCGAGATTTGATGAATCTTTACCCTCTTTAGGTATTACAGCCACCACCTCTTTCTTCCAGGATGTTGGTGCTTACCCTCCTGTTAAAATACTGTTAAACAAAACCTAGCTTCCAAAATTTCACATGAATACCATCTCTTCCTGGGGACTTTACTGAGGATTGGTTATACATCATCACCTCCGACCTTGGCATATTTAGTTCTTCCATAAACATTTCCGTTTGTACCTTTTCTTGATTTCCATATTTCTCTGCTTTATAGGGACTTTCCTAAAATTTCTGAAATATTTCTAATACCTCTACAGGATCTCTTGTTTCCTTCTTTGTTACAGGCTCCCTAAGTTTGGCAACTGCTCTTTCTACTTTCTGCTGCCTGAGTTGTTGTGCTAAAAGTTTTTTTGCTCTAGTGTTATTATCAAAAACAGTTGCTTAACATCAATCTTTCTAACTTTGTGCATATTATCTAGGTAATCCCTTATTTTAGGTTTAGCATTCTGCAGTTCTGTGAAATTCCCCCTATTCTGCAAAACTTTAACATTTGTCAGTCTCTCTAAATAATTATTCTTACTTCTTAACCATATCGCTCTTTCTTTTATTTCCACCATATTTTTAAATGCCACTTTAATTTTATCCCCCTCCCTAGCTATATTTTCAAAGATGGGACTGCTGCATATCCGCAAGTCAAGCTACACTCAAGCAACCCATACGAGTGACCTCACCCTGGTCTGTGATATCATTAGGATTTGGTGGTGGGACAGATCTCTGTCCCAGAGACTCCCCCATCTGTGGAATAGACTCCCTCTCCATGTCAAGGAGAGTACTTCATTATCCCTTTTTAAGTGCAAACTGGATAACCGGATGGAAAATACACTCCTGGGATTCCACCTGTGTCCCTGCTGGACAGGGGTTCTGGGTGCTGACTTGTCTAAACATGGGCTAAACTCTTGGCTAGGCTTATAAGGGCCTCACGGCCAATAGCCTAGTAACCTCGTATGATCCTATAAGAAATTTCTATCTTCTCTAATAACTGCCATATAATTTCCATTACCCGTTCCTTAAATTCTTCTCTTTTCAACAGATCGGTGGGAAAGCACCGTGTCTCATTTTTATTTCATTACCCGGTGTTTTTATTTTACTTATTATTGGCACGTGATCTGAAATAGTTATTGAATGCGTATCAAAACTTTCAATTAAATGCAGATGTTCTTGTGAAATGTAAATTCTGAATAGCCTAGCCCAGTTTTTGTATCTTGGGGAATAATATATAAGTTCACCCTAAAGTCCTACTACGGAATTCACATCTTCCATGCCAAATATTTTCATGAATTCCTTCAAAAATCTATACTCCTTTGTTATATTTTCCCTTCTGGGCCCCCGATACATTATCTCTGCTGCAAATCAAATTCCTGTCCCCACCTATAAGTAATATTCCCTGCTGAAAACTAATTATTTCTCCCAGAATTTTCTTAAGCTCAATTATAGCACTTTTAAGTGGAATATAAATACATGCCAGTGTAATCCTCCTCCCTTGCCAGTTGCTCCTTAGTACTACAAATCTAAGATCCAGTGAAAAATCTCTCCTCTCCATCACCAAGGCTAACAATAATGCAGGGAAAGTGCGCTACTCCCACACCATTGCCAGAAATTGGAACTCTCTTCCCCTATCTGTGTCCACTGCCCCCTCCACATCCATATTCAAAAACTCCCTCAAATCGCGCCTTCTTAGTACATGGTTATGCCATTGTATCACATAACCCTACCCATACTACTATTAACTCCCCAATTTCCTCTCTGATCACATGCTGGAGCTCTGATCCCATGTAGGCTTGGTCATCTGAAAGGGTACTTTTAACTGTAGAATCTTACTTGATATATTTTCTTTTCTTACCAAAGTATGACTGACATTGTCTTTTTACCCATGTTCTATATCTTTTACCTGGAGTGTTTTTATTAATTCTTGTTATATTACTATGCTCAGCATACATGATGCAACCTGTTTTGTGTATTATGCTGGATGTACTGTATTTGTATAACTTGATGTTGGAGCTTTTCTCCCCGGGCCTCCGCTGAAAATGGACCTGGTCCAGTCAGAATTTCCCGGTTAACAAATGTAAAATAAATAAAATAAATAAATAAAATAAATAAATTCTATCACCATTGGAGCTCCTCTTACAATTAATATAAGTACTCCTCTTTTCTTTTGCCCAGATATTCCACTGAGTAACCATCCTATAAACCTTTCTTTATCAAATTCATGTATTCAGTTATTTCCAAATGTGTCTTCCGTAGCATAGCTATTTGCAGTCTACATTTTTTTTAATATAGTCACTACTTGTTATTTTTTGGATACATCTGTGAGACCATTAACATTTAAAGATAACACAGAAAGCGTCATTATGTCAAAAAGTTATTATTCCTTCCTTTTATGTGTAACAGCTTTTTTGCTAAGCATATAGTGCTAGCTTTTATGCTACATGCGTACAGTAATGTATGGCAGGTTGATATTATATACAGTTGTTTCTTGTCGTATCTGAGCCTATGTCACATCTTACAACACTTTTTGCTTTAGTGAAAGCCCTCAGACAAAAAAAAAAAACAAATACACTCCCAATACACCCCTAAAAAATATTAACTTAATAACACACAAAACTATGTACATCTCCAAATACTGAAGTTTTACAATCTTATTAGAAACAATTATCCCAAAATGACAGCCACACTTGCAGACTTGGGTTAACCTTAAAGGAAGGTTATCCATGCTAAGACACATGGTACAGCCTGTGTTTCAACTAAGTGTTGTCTGGTTTTGTCTTATCTTTATTGCTCTCCCAGACTGGGAAAATACTTGAATGCTTTCAGAAAACATTATTTCCTGGTCATTGAAAGAAAGAAAGAAGTTTTCTGTTTGTATTGCCCTTCATCAGATTGTCTGTGGAGACATGAGAACTTTATTTATTTGCTAGAAGAAAGCTTTATTATATTCAATGTTCTTTTTTATTTATTTGCTTTCACTTAAAATCTGTTACTAGATCGTGCCAAGAGCCTTAATCCAGTCATTCCCCTATGCAAGAATGAGAAAAAGCCCATCAAGTTTTATTGTCATGCTCTTTTGACCAGACATTTCTTCTTTTTTACATTGCAGTGCCCACATTTCTTAAAACTGAACAAAGAGAATGAGAAAAGAAGGAAAAACAAAAGGGGCACCTGTTTGCTTTAGTATACCCATTACACTTGAAATGAGAAAACTTTATAGCATGCAGATATAATGCATTATAAAAATACTACTGTTAAGATCACAATTTTGTTTTACTTATAAGTAAACTTTCTCCATCCTCTTCCCCTCTCCTGAGTATCTTTCCAAGCATTAATGACATGAAGTAGGACATTTTAGAGTCCCCTACAGATTTAACAAAGGCAAAAAGTCCAATATTCACAGGTTTTCTTGTTCTGTCATATCTCTCAGATATAAATAATGCTTTGTAATCCCACATTTATTTGTCAATTTCTAAGTTACTGGTTTTATTCCTGTTTTATCTCCATCTCCCAAATCCAGTCTCTACTTCATTCCCAACATACTCTCAGCTCTTCTAGTTACCTCTTGTGCTTTTTTTCTGTCTCTCAAGCATTTTCTGTTTAAACACTGGGTAAGGTTTCACTGGCACAGTCTGTCTCTGGTCTTTACTACCAGAACAAGTAGAAGCAGAATCTCCTTCTTTTTTACAGCTCACTTTTTGTTGGACAAATGTTTGTATTTCCTCCTTAGCAAGTTCTGCATCAAAAAATTATTTTGTCCCTCCAAGATAGAATATTCTGAATATAACTGCATACAGCAGTTTGAATTTCACACCTTCTTCTCGACATTCCCTGATTAGTGGAATTAATTTACTCCTCTTCTGCCTGGTGTGCAGTGAGTAATCATTTGCCACAAACTACTCTCTCACTTTTAGTACTTTGTCCTTTTGCCACGGTTTTGTCAGAATCAACTCCTGCTGGTAGGATTGCTTTTTACTATTAAAGGTCTAGCTTGATTTCTCATGGTGAGGTTTGGAGCATACACATGGTGTGCCCTTTCAGTTAACTCCTGGTGTGGAATACCAGTCCAGCTGCTTATTCCTGCTTTCATAAAATTAATACAATCTGTTACTTCCAGCTTCTCTGGTACAGCAGAAAATCTCAGGTTTTCCCCAAGTTCTCTGTTGTCTAATTCTATTATTTCTTGAAACATCTCTTCTTAAGCAGTTGCATATTCAGCCAGCCTTTTCTTCATTCCAGCCTCTGATATTTGCAGTTTTATCACCTCATCTGAATATCCATTTAAAGCTTCTTCCATTTTTTTCCAGCCTTTTGTTATTTCATTTGATATACTCCATGACTGTTTCATTTATTTTAATCAGAGTACATTTGACTTATTTTTTCTCTAGGTTACTAGAAGTCATGTCTTACACCAAAGCTAGAGCTTGCATTGCTTTTTGCTGAATAGCTGTAGAATTCTTCCCAGTTAGTGTTTTCCCTCATCTTTTGTGATTGACTGTATTTCAGGTTTTCTGAATTTCATTTTGATGCCATCCAGGCAGTGCACTTACTACCAAGTTAATGAAATTTACCCAAAAAATATGAGTTTATTAGCGCTCTCCTCTGAGTTTCTGTTTTCTCACTGGGAGAGCTGAAATTACCCCATTACTCTATGTGCACCCATAGAAGTCCCACTAGTAGAAGCTTTTTGGGAAGAAAACAAGATATGACAGATCGGAAAGGAGATCCTGGGCTGTCTGGCAATCAATGGAATTGGAGAAACCATGCAGTCAGTTTAAGGCCTGTCAAGTCCAGATGAGTCACGCTTGGTCCAGAGTGGGATCCAGTATCCAGAGCAGATGTAGGAGGTAAGGCCACAAGGTGCAATGAAGATAACTGTGCTCTTCAACCAGAATACTTTCTATAGAAATCTGGGAATGATAAATAACGGTGGGTAAGCATAAAGGAGACTGGAGGGCCAATCATGGACTAGAGCATCTCTGAGAGACTCGACTTTGGAGGGATCAAAGCAAAGAACCTGCTGTACTTTTTGTTGAGGGAAGACACAAACAGATTACTGCATGGCTGGCTCCACTGATGGAATATTCTGTCTGCCACTTTAGCATTGAGAGACCACTCATGAAGCATCAGAATGGACCTGCTTAGTTTGTGCGCAATCACACTGGATTTCACTGGAATGTATGTTGCTATCAGAAAGTGACTCGAATTGACTGTCCATTGCTGCACTGTTATTGCTTCTTGACAAAGTGGATAAGATCTGGTTCCTCCATGTTTGTTTATGTACCAGACCACTGACATATTGTCCATCTGAATGGCAATTGTCCCAGATGGGACAGTGTCCTGAAAGGCCTGCAATGCTAGAACAACTGCTCTCATTTCCAGAACACTGATATGTATCTTGGCCTCTTCAGGGGAACATGTACCTTGGACTGTCCTTCCTGAGTAGTGCCCCCCCCCCCAGTTGGGGGGCATCCATGGTCACCATTGCCATGGGTGAAGGAAGAACAAATGGATGACCTTCTGAGAGTTCATTTGAATTAAATCACCAAAGAAGTACCTTTTGCATTCCTGTGGGATGTTGACTGGAGCAGTTAAGGGATGTTGACAAATGGATAATTGAGTTGACAGCATCCACTGAAGAAGTCATATATGAAACCTGGCCAGAGGAATGAGGGTGTTGCTGCCATGGATCCTTAGGCTTAAAATTAATCATTGCTGGAAGAGAAGAATTACTTTCCTGACCTGGGATCTCAGTGCCTGAATTTGAATAGAGGGAAGAGGGACTATCTGACTGACTATGTCTAGATGAGCACCTATGAACTCTAAACTCTAGGTAGGCATGTGTTGTGATTTGTTTTAATTGACTGTGATAGCTAGATGAATGCACAACTGGATCAAGTAGTCCCTTGCCTATAGGAATCGATGCCAGGTCGGGGCAGTTAGGAGCCACTCATCTAGGTATGGAAACACTCAGAATCCCAGCAGTCTCAAGTGAGCTGCTACCAGTGCCTTACACTTGGTGAACACCCTGGACACTGTGGTGAGACCATAGGGCATTGCCCTGAAGAGGTAATGAATGGCTCCCAGCCAGAATTGCAGATATCGTCTGGAGTGTGTTTATTTTGATGTGATAGTATGCCTCTTAAAGATTTATTGAGCACATCAAATCATCCTTTTGCAGTAGTGGCAAAATGGATTGAACTGTGACCTTGAATATCATACAAACTGATTTAGTTTGCTGAGATTAAGAATTGGTCTCAAGTCCCATTACTTTTTTGCCACCAAGAAGAATCTTAAGTAGGTTCTGGATCCTCCCTGGTCTAGGGGGACCTACTGGATGACTCTTCTTTCTAGCAGCTTTTTTATTTCTAGAACTGCTGCTTCCCTCTGATTGGGTGAAACAGCAGGGATTCTTTTCACACTGGTTGGGGGGGGGGTTAGGTAAAATGGTATCATATAACCCCTGGATATGATTCTCTGCACCCACAAATCTTTTGTTATAGATAGCCAGACTCTCAGATACAGAGACAAATGACCCTGACTACCTCCAGAAGGAAACAGTCTGGTCACCCTTCAGAAGCACTGGTAGGGCTTATTCGAGAAGGAATCCCTGAAGCCTTGGTGCTGTGGGCCACCTCTACCATGAGGATAGCATCTAGCACTGGAGCTCCCCTCCTCTGCCTGTTGGGGAAACTATCTCCACGTGAGTCTTGAAAAGGGCCCTAGGGTGTATGAAACCACATTTTTCTACCACCTCATTGATTTGTTGAGAAAGGTCTTTAAGGGGTTGAAAAACGTATGCCCACTGCAGACAGGGTCTTTTTTCCATCTTGCTCACATCTGGAGAGTGTGACATTTACTTTGGAGCCGAACAAGGAAGGTCCATCAAAATGCACACTGAAGAACGGAGACTTAAAGAGCTCTGCAAAATCACACAGTCACATTCAGGCATGTCTCCTAAAGGCTATGTCTGAACCGGCTGCCTGTAATGTACCTTCCCGTTGCATGGGAGATAAACCTCATGGATCCATTAGAAATAGACTAAATGGTGGCCAGTTGCAAGGAGATTCTATTTTGATCCTCAGCAGACATAGACCTAGAAAGAGATTTGGAAAGCTCTTTGGTCAAATCTCTTTATAACCTTGTGAAATGTGCCAGATAATTCAATGACCTGAGGCAAAGGTTACTGGAGCATATATGCACTTACCACATCTGTCCAAATCCCTTAATTCTCTGTTAAGAGGATACATACAAATATTTCAAGTAAGGGCATTAATGCCCTTCTAGGTTGCCAATATACCAAAACATTTGTTCCCATAATAAGTATCCAGGCTGTTCTTAAAAATATCTAAACTAGAACTTGCTTTAATGTAATTTGGTAGTCAGTTCCATGCATTGGCTATTCTGTCAGAGAACCAATTAGTACACTTCACATTCCTATAGAATCTTTTTCAATTTCTCCAAGTCTTTTGGGTTTCTAATACCATTATGGGAATGGACCCCATTCCTAAGTCAAAGTACGATTAAAGTTCATTAAATTAGTATTGTTTCAATCTTTGATGTCAGCCAGTAGTGCCCTTAGCAGCACCTGCAATGTGCCCAGTAATAACTCCTTCTGCAGTTCGTATGGAGTTATATGTACTGGTAGCATAACTAAATATGATTGTAAATTCTTTTTTATAAGGCCCGTTGCTCCTACTAGTATTGGAACGGTCTGGGTATCCTTCTTCCACGTTGCCCGCAGTGTGCCCAGTAATGACTCCTCCTACAATTCGTATGGAGTTACATATATCAGTAACATATCTAAGTTATAAGACCTGTTGCTCCTACTACTATTGGAACTGTCTGGGTATCCTTCTTCCACGTTGCCCGCAGTGTGCCCAGTAATGACTCCTTCTACAATTCGTATGGAGTTACATATATCGGTAACATATCTAAGTTATAAGGCCCGTTGCTCCTACTATTATTGGAACGGTCTGGGTATCTCTTCCACATTGTTCTCGTTTCTGCCTGCAGATCCTGAAATTTTATGACTTTGTGTCTCGCTGTGTGCAAGACACTGTAGTCACTGAGTGTGGCAATTTCAATGATCAGTGCTACTTTTGTCTTCTTTTCTTGGACCACTATAGCCAGTTTTCTAGCATCTGTCTTTTGAACTGTTGGTAATGGATGATCCCAAGTGATATAAACTTCTTTGTTTTCTGTGATGCTTTGTGGCTCATGTTTCCAGTGTTTTTCAGCCATTTCAGTACCATAATGTTTGCACAATCCCTAGTGCAACAGTCTCGCCACATTATTATACCTTTCAGTGTACAGTCCTTCTGCCATTAACATGCCACAGCCAGCAATGAGGTGTGCGACTTATTTTCAATTTAGTTTTACAAAACCTACATTTGTCTGTTTCTTCCACATATTCAATGGACTTTATAATCCAACATGTACGTAGCCCACTATCTTGAGCCGCCAATATTAAACTTTCATCTCTTGCTTTGAATTCGCCTCTCCTTAACCATTCCTGTGTTCGTTCCTGATCAGCATGAGGTTCTTCCAGAAGTTTTCTATACATGCAATTATATTATGCTTTTTCCACATTTCTTGCCTTCTCATCTGATCCTTCACCTTATATTTTTTTGTTTTTTGGCACATTCAGTTGCTACCTGATTTTTATCAACTTCTGGTTTGATTTCCATTCCTGCTTGACGCTGATAAGCTTCTGCTACTTTAAGCAGAGAAGTCATCTTAGATTTATTCTCCTTATGTTTCAAAACTTTCACTATGTTTGGGTCTTGTGAGGTCAGCAGATATGTGTGGAGTCCCACGACTTCAGATCTATACATATGATCAATTTCAAGGAGGCCCATACCTCCTTCAGAATGGGGAATATATAATCTTGGTATGCAGTGATTTTTATAAATCATTTGGTTAGCATGAATCATCCTTCTTGTTTTCCTCTCTAATCTATCCAACATGTTTGAGGGTCAGTCAGTCACTCCAAAACTGTACGTTAGGACAGGAAAAGCAAATTGGTTTATAGCTTGGATTTTGATCCTAGATGTTAGTGCTGTTTTCTGGATTAATTTAAGTCTTCTAAAGTACTCCTTACTAAGTTTTATTTGCATTTGTTCATGCTTTATTGCTGATCCTTCATCAGTTACCAAATATTTATACACTCCTCCTTGCTCAAGTTCTTTTATATCACATTCTTGTTCCAAACTGATGTTTTCCTGGCGTTGCAGTTTTCCTGCTTTAAGGGTTGCTTTTGCACATTTATCAAGAACAAATGACATTCTTATATCATCTGAAAATGTTTTGACAACTTGCAGGTGTGCTTTCAGTTCCTCATCTGTTGAGCTATACTGTTTTAAATCATTGACAAAGAGAAGATGAGAAGTCTTTACACCTTGTTGTTTCCTAAAAGTCAGATTATAGCCACAGCCTAAACTGTTGAGTAAACAGTTTAATGGATTAAGAGCAAGGCAGAATAGTAATGGTGACAGAGTCACCCTGGAATATCCCCTTTTGAATTTTTATCCCTGGGATAATAATCTGTCCTTTATCATGGCTTAATTGCAAAGTGGTCTGCCACTGTTTCATGGTCACTGTAATGTAGTCGATCAGTGTAGAGTGTATCTTATACATTTTTAAGCACTCTTTTATCCATGAATGAGGGATACTATCAACTGTTTTTTTGCAGTCAGTACATGCCATACTTAGATTCTTCCCATTTTTACAGTTCTCCACTATGACTTTATTTAACAACAAATGATCCTTTGTTCCACATGACTTTCTTGTATTGCCCTTTTGTTCTACTGCCACAATTGAGTTTTCTTCTAATTGACTATAAAACTCTGTCAGCATCAATTCCCATGTGTAGTTTATAGGTCATTGGAAGGCAGGTTTATTGGTCTATAATTTTTAGGATAACTTGCAGGTTCACTGAAGTAGGAGCATTGTTTTTCCTGTTGTTAGCCAGGTTGGTGTCAATGCAGGTGTGCACATAGATAGTTCTTACTCATGGCTAAATCTTTGTGTGATGATGTTAATACTTTTAACCAGAAGTTAGGTACTGCATTTGGGCCTGTGGTTTTCCAACTAGAGACTTTTCTTAACTTTGTTTTGATCTCTCTGTCTGTTACTTCATATCCCATTTCATATCCTGTACCTTTAAACTTCTTATTCTTTCTTTTATTTCTTCTGTCCATTTAGCATCTTTGTTATGTTCCACAGGATCTTCATAAATACTTCTCCAAAACATATCTATTTCTTCTTTTTTGGTGTTCTTTCAATTCCTTTTACCTTATTTCCCAGTTCTCTATAAAACCTTTTTGGGTCATCAATAAATTGCTTATTTTGCACTTTTCCTTTTTATTTATCTTTGTATCTTCCAACTGTTTCCGCCTGTGCTGAGATTTTTAGTTTATTATTTGTGATAGTGCATGATAGATCCTGGCCTGTTCTAATACTGCGCATTGCTTTTATCACATCTATCTTTCTTAGTATTTTTGTTGATCTGTTCCCTCTTCTATAGTCTTCTAACAGTGACACTTCTTGTCTTAATTACTTTATAATTTTCTCTATTCGATATTTCCATGATAGTATTCAATTTCTCCCCTTCCTTTCTTTCACTACCCTGTGTTCTTGTGGTAGGATTTTATCTACTTATTACTTATTTATTTTTTAGAATCTTCTACACAGGTTATCTCTAGTACTTTGTGATAGCCCCAAACACCCCCAGAGGTAGCTGTCTCTAAATGCCCTATATACCTGAGTAAGATCTCCTCTTAGATATCTGTAAGAGACACTATACAAGTTCAGATATTTTAGTCTTTCATAAGAACTTAAACTTTCACATCCATGGGTGGATGACTTTGATATATTTCCACTGTACTCCTTCCAGTTTACTCATGCTTGTTTTCTTATAGGGTTTCCATATTGTTATTCCATACTTAAGTTTGGGTATAATGTAAATAACAAACAACTTCATTATTTTTGATTTCCTAGACTTTATAAATATTTTTATACACTGTCATTAACCAACTGGTTGACATGATTATAAAAACTTATAGCTGAATCTGCCCATGTACCTAGGTCCTTAAATGAGTCTACAGTTTCAATCAGTGTGTGCTGTATTAGATATTCACCTTTCAATTTATGTCTCCCAAATCTCATATGCTAAATTTTTGATGTATTTATCAGCATATTATTCTCCTGTGCCCAAATGGTCAATTTAATCAAGTTATGTTGCAGACATGCCTTATCTGTAAAACATGTAATCAGTTTATTCAGTTTCAGGTTGTCTGCATATTG
The DNA here is from genome assembly GCF_019279795.1 of Protopterus annectens. Lineage (NCBI taxonomy): Eukaryota > Metazoa > Chordata > Ceratodontiformes > Protopteridae > Protopterus > Protopterus annectens. The sequence goes on along the minus strand of NC_056747.1, from coordinate 14,829,149 downwards.
ACTGTAGAACACCTCAGATGAAAAAGTTAGGTCTGAAAGATACAATCTAAACAAGTAAGGGCCTAGGTAAGACCCCTGTGGGACACCCTGACTGTAACCAAGGATTTCACCTGTCCATTTGCTGTATGATACTTGCCATGTCCTATTTGTAAGCCATGCAGCTATCCATCTTATCAAGAGTACATCAATACCTAGTTGTTCTAAGGATGGACAGAATAACTCTGTTCTGCCAGCTCTTACTTAGTAGCTGCCACCACAACCAAGGCATTGACCGGGACACTCTTGTTCCAGTGCACCTGATCCTTAGGGGGCACAAGAATTTTTCAGGTCTTTTTGGGATTGGCTCTACAGTATCCAGCTCCTTCCATGCCCTGTGAGAAGCAAGGTCAATAGTTTTGTCCACCATGGAAGTCACCCAAGAAGTAGATGGGCCAGACCCAAAAGCCTCTAGGAACACAGATTCCTCCTGGGAAGGGGTATCGGAGGACCAACAACCTTTCTGGTTCAGGAGCTCTAGGATGTCTCCAAAGCAGGCATACTCGGGTGGAGATCTGGGGCACCCATCCCCTTCATCAAAATTGGTGTCCTCAGGAAGAGATTCCTGAGGGGAAACTAGGCGTCTCCCATTACACATTCTCTTCTGAGGGACTTTCTGCTGGGCTGTTCTGGGGAAGTATCAGAAGAGATTAGGATGTCCTGAGGAACTGACTGGAGAGTAGACCTGACTGGCATCCAAGTGGAATGGATAGATGGGGCTCAGAGCATAGGACCAGAGGAGGCAAAGTGGTCTGATCTAAGGGGGGACAGGGATGTCCCTTCTCTAGACAATGAGAAAGCCCGCTCCACAACCTCAAAGGCAGACACCTCACCTAGGGAAATAGAAGTTGATAGCAAAGGAGCCAGTAGTTACTGAAGCATCAGCTCCTGCAAACCATCCCCAGGACTCCACCCAAGGAGGAAGTTGAACTGAGCTGTCCAACATTGAAGTCCCAAGGGGAAGAGATTGCTCAGAGAACTTTGAAGTTGACCCCTCCCCCCAAATGTGGCCCAGGTGTTTTGGCTGCTACAGTTCTCTAGTTCCAAAAGGCTTTAGTCTGGGCGACTCAGGGAAGTCACTTGAGTCAAATAGACTATCTTGAGAGCCGATGAAGACACCTCCAGAGGTTTTAGATCTGAGGGCTCTGAAACAATGAGTCAGACTGGAGAAGGAGACACCAAGGGGGAAATGGACAAAGAATGGCTTGTGGATTTGGTGGGAGTCAGAGCTGGGAGTACCCCATCTGGCTGTATGTTCTGAGAAATTTCCTCATCATGTTATCCACATCTGCTTCTGATAAGCTTGTGGAAGATGTAAGAGATGATGTGGAGGATAGAGGTCTGGAGTGCCTATAGTGTGACACCTCCAAGAAAGGTGTACGGAGCTGTGAAGTAACCAGATCTGGTAGGAGTGAATTTTAGAAGGAGGCTCAGATGAAGGATCAGACAAGGAATAATGGTCCTGTGACCTCTTACATGACTCCTTTTCCTTGGTCACTGAATCTGGCTTCCTTTTGTAAAGTTTTTTGGTAGGGGTTTGAGCTCTAACCACGGAAGAGGAAGGAAGGAAGGAGGCCTCTCAACACTAATTATTTAATTTATTTCTGCAGTCAGTAATAGCTCTGGAGTTAAATCCAAAGCAGATAAAACAATGTACATCTAAGTGTGCAGGTCCTAAGCAATTAATGCATTCCCTCTGGGCATCCAAGTTGGAAAGCTTATGCTCACAGATAAAAATCAGTTGGCTGGTCCACCATTGTTATCCAAAAAAGGCAATTGCCTAAAGACACTAAAAGGGCAAAGACATTTTTTTAGAAGAAAGAAAGGGAAAGAAAGAAAAAGACCTACTAACAGTCGTAGAAAGACAGTAAACAGCAGCCTGAAAGGAAGAATGGTAGAAAGTACTCTAAGCAGCCTGAAAGGAGGAACGGTAGAAAGTACTCTAAACAGCAGCCTGAAAGGAAGAACGGTAGAAAGTACTCTAAACAGCAGCCTGAAAGGAAGAACAGTAGAAAGTACTCTAAACAGTAACCTGAAAGGAAGAACGGTAGAAAGTACTCTAAACAGTAACCTGAAAGGAAGAACGGTAGAAAGTACTCTAAACAGCAGCCTGAAAGGAAGAATGGTAGAAAGTACTCTAAACAGCCTGAAAGGAGGAACTGTAGAAAGTACTCTAAACAGCAGCCTGAAAGGAAGAATGTTAGAAAGTAGTCTAAACAGCAGCCTGAAAGGAAGAATGATAGAAATTAGTCTAAACAGCAGCCTGAAAGAAAGAACATAGAAAGTACTTTAAACAGCAGCCTGAAAGGAAGAACACTAGAAAGTACTCTAAACAGCAGCCTGAAAGGAAGAATGGTAGAAAGTACTCTAAACAGCAGCCTGAAAGGAAGAACGGTAGAAAGTACTCTAAACAGCAGCCTGAAAGGAAGAAAGGTAGAAAGTACTCTAAACAGCAGCCTGAAAGGAAGAATGGTAGAAAGTACTCTAAACAGCAGCCTGAAAGAAAGAACGGTAGAAAGTACTCTAAACAGCAGCTTGAAAGGAAGAATGGTAGAAAGTACTCTAAACAGCAGCCTGAAAGAAAGAACGGTACTAAAGTGTGCTAGCCTGTGTAACTAATTTATCACTGTTTCTGCATTTTCTGTGTGTTTCTACCAAAAAAACAAAAAAACAAAAAAATAATCCTTGTTTTCCCGCCTTCCTCGACTAGTTTAGACCAGTTTACAGGCATTGCTGTATTCTGGGATGTGGTGTAGTTCCTGTTTTGTCTATTACCTTACTTGGATAGAAGGAAGTTTCTTTGCTCACCAGTGGGAGTGGGGAGCCTTGAGCCGCCTACCTGTCCTTGGGGGAAGTGACCTCAGCACAAGAAGCTGTAGTAATTGGTTGATTTGGACCATTTCTAGCTCTTTTGTAGTTCACTGTTTAAAATCCGCGTTTGCACGTTTTTGCTGACGCATGATAGCGCAGCACCGGTTAAACAAGGTTAAACTTTTTCTGGCTCCGCCAAGTCTGCTCTTCAAATTTTCCCTTAAGGAAGCTCTACTCTTAGTATAACCAGATTACTCACTGTATTATAAGCCTAGCACTTGTTCTCAATACTTCTTTACTAAGTAAGCACTCTCGTACTAAGTAAAGCACTACATCTACTTACCACTCCTGTGAATATCCACTTCCCTTAAAGGTATACCACTCCCTTATACTGTTCTAGCATGTCGAGTGGTAGATTACTGGCGTCGTCTCCAGTTCAGCTGGTCAATCTGGGTATCTTGAGACAATGCTACAATTGTCTCATGTACACAGACAACCCCCTCCTCCTCCCAACAAACACAAATACATGTGAGAGATGCAACTATATAGCCAAACTGGAGGCTGAACTCTCTCAACTCAGGGCTGGCATGACCAGACAGGAGGAGATGGCAACCACACACACAACAATCCCAGTCCCACATAGACCTACCACAACTGCAAACCAAACACATAAAAACACAAAGAGATACACGGAGGCTCTAATAAAAAACTTACCAAAACAACAGAGGCTCCCAAAGCAGACATCCAAAAATCCACCACCTCAAAACAAAACACATGCAACACATACTTCAATAAATCAGTGTGTCGACCAATCGCAGCCCTTAAGGCCAAACACCTTGCCTGATACACTAGTAATAGGTGACTCCATAGTCAGACACACTGATGTCCCACTGACCAGGCTGAACAAGGAGAAGGTGACTGTGAGCTGTCTATCGGGAGCTAGGATCCGCCACATAACACACGCACTCAGGTCACTCCAAAGCAAGTACAAATATGACTCCGTCATTGTCCATGCTGGTGTGAATGACCTGAGACGTACCTCCCTGGACTACATGAAAAGAGACATAGAGAAGCTCTCCGATTATGTAGCCCAGGCTGGTATGACCCTGACCCTAAGCAGCATCTTGCCCTCACCAAGAATGATACCACAATACAAAGACAAGATGATCAGCTTTAACAATTGGCTCAAGTACTGGTGTCATTCTAAGGGGATCCAATGTCTGTCTGCCTGGGATGATATGTTGGACAAGCCACGCTGCTTCAAGGGATGGCTTACACCTGTCACCACTGGGCTTCCGAATATTGGCTAAGGCTCTTGCCACCCCATAGTGCCTTTTTAGGCAAGGCTCAAAAGACAAACCCACCTCCTTAGAAAACAAAAATGGAAAAAACTAAGGGTAATGCTGCTCAACGCCAGAAGTCTAAATCTCAAGATGCAGGCACTTGATGCACTCCTCAGCATGGAGAACATCGACGCCTGTGCAGTAACTGAAACCTGGTTCAAGGCTCCTGAGAGCACCCCAGCGCTACCAGGCTATACCTCGTATTATGCTTTTCGGCCCCAAAACCCAGGCCGAACCACAAAGGGAGGGGGAGTGTCCATATTCATAAAGGACACCCACACCTCCAGGTTAGTAGCAACACATGAAGCATCAGAGACCATACAGGTGCAACTAACCATAGGCAAAACCGCTATACAACTGGTAGCATATTACAGACCATCCTCCCAATCTTAAGAATCCCACTCAGCCTTCCTGAAGACATTGGAGGATATGAATGTATCACAAAATACCATCATACTGGGAGAATTCAACTACCCAAACATAGATTGGGTACATTATTCTAGCCCTAATACCCTAGCCCAAAGGTTCCTGGAATTCATAAATTCAAATGCACTGGAACAACTAGTCACCTCTCCCACTAGGGGAGATAATATACTAGACCTGATCATCACAAACATGGGGACAAAATGCTCCACACCAGATGTATACCCCTCACTAGTGAGATCTGACCACAAACTAATCACCCTGGATATACATATCCCACCTCCACCCCCAGCACAAAAGACCACAGTGAAAAACTTCTCAAAAGCAGACTTCACTCTTCTTAAGACTGAGATGGTATCCTTTAAGCCCACTGTACCAGTGGATACCACATCCCACAATGCCGAATCCTTCACAAATGCTTTCTATGGACATCTCCAAGAATGCATGGATCATGCAATCCCAAACAAATCCAAGTCCCTCTCCACCAAATGTAAGCGTCCTGTCTGGTGGACCTCAGCCACAAACAAATTGTATAACAAAAGAAGGAAGCTACTGCACGTCAGAGTGAAATCCCATGAAGGGAAGACATCTCTGATCAACATTAGCAGAAAACTACATTCTCTCATAAAAACATCCAAGGCAAACTTTGAGAGAAAAATCGCTAAGGACACTAAAGATAACCACAAAGCCTTCTTCAGCTATGTTAGAAACCTGGGCGGAAACCCTCAGATATGCTCAGAGTTGGTTCACAACAACAAAAATACACTGAACCCACAGATATTGCTAACATTCTGGATGACAGGTTCAGTGCAAATTTCTCCCCTCCTTCACCCCCAAAAGAAGAAATACTTATCCCAGCTGAATGTAATCTCCCTGTCATCTCAGATGTGCAAGTGAGAACCGCCCTAAACAAAGCAAAAAACACAGCATCAATGGGACCTGACGGTATCCCGGGGTGCGTGTTACGTGTACTCCAAGAGGAGCTAAACCCACACATAAAAATGCTATTTAACCTTAGCCTTACTTCGATATGTACCTGAACACTGGCGTACAGCAACAGTGGTCCCACTCCACAAGGGGGGTGCCTCTACAGACCCTGAAAACTACCGCCCCATAAGCTTAACTAGCCTGGTCTGCAAAGCTATGGAAAGAATCATTATGGAACTCATAAACAGAGACATAGGGGACCTACAGACACTTGACCCCACCCAGTACGGCTTTGTAAAGGGCAGATCCTGCCTTTTAAACCTGGTTGACTTTTTCAAAACAGTCACTAGAGCCATTGATGAGGGCAAAGCAGTCCATACAGCATACCTGGACTTGGCTAAGGCCTTCGACACAGTACCCCCACTCAGGCATCATAGATAAGCTAAACAGCTTAAAAGTAAACCCTTATGTCACTAGATGGGTTGCAAACTGGCTAAAGGACAGAATCCATAAAGTTAAAATCGCTGGAGCAATGTCAGACTCAAAGCCAGTCACAAGTGGTGTCCCACAGGGATCTGTCCTGGGACCCCTCTTGTTCGGCATTTATTTCTCCGATGTTAAAGCAAACATGGGAGGGCTGTGGCTGACAAAGTTCGCAGATGACTGCAAACTAGGCGCCATAGTTGATACACCAGCAGACACACACACATCCTACAAAAAGGCCTCACTGAAACGGACAACTGGTGCCGTAGTCATGGCCTTAAACTAAATGCTAAAAAATGTATAGTCATCCCTTTTGGAAAAAACAAAGTACCCACAAATTATCACATAGACAGCAACCCACTGAGTATGGAAAAAGTAATCAGAGACCTAGGGACCCAAGTAGACAGCGACCTCTCATTTGACACTCACGTTGCCAAAGTGGTTAGAAAAACATTCTACCTTGCACACCTCATCATGAAGGGATTCACATCCAGATCCAAGGATGTCATTGTACCCCTATATTCCTCCCTCATCAGATCCATGATTGAGTACAATGCCCCATTTGGTATGTACCTCACCCGGCATTTGGAACAGCTGGAGAGACCACAAAAGTACCTCACCAAAAGGATCAAGGGTCTCCAACATATGTCTTATTCTGCCAGACTAAAGAAACTTCAGCTCTATTCAGTAGCATACCGCCTGCTCAGAGGTGATCTCTGCCTGACGTACAAGGCCATGTCCAATCAGGATCTGATGGACATGCTCCACCTCAAAAAATCCAAATCCATCAGGACCACGAGAGCTAAAGACTTAAACCTCGGCACAAGTACGAATAGGACATGCTGGAGGGATAGATTCATAACCCAGAGACTTCCCATGCTTTGGAACAGGATCCCAGTTCATATTAGGCAGAGCCCCTCACTGACTCTCTTCAAGAGAAATCTTGATGAGTGGATGGGAGATCGTAAGTTTACCCCAGGGGTCACATCTGTGTCACTGCTAGACAGGGGCATAGTAAACTAATTCTATTATATAAGGGGACCTTCATTGTGTCACTACTAGACAGAGGCACAGTATTCTAGATTTATTCTGTACATTTTGTACCATTTCATGGGGTGGCAAAAGCCACATCACTATGGCTAGGCTTATAAATGCCCCAGGGCAGATAGCCTAGTACTATACTATGAAACAGCAGCCTGAAAGGAAGAACGGTAGAAAGTACTCTAAACAGCAGCCTGAAAGAAAGAACGGTAGAAAGTACTCTAAACAGCAGCCTGAAAGGAAGAACGGTAGAAAGTACTCTAAACAGCAGCCTGAAAGAAAGAACGGTAGAAAGTACTCTAAACAGCAGCCTGAAAGGAAGAACGGTAGAAAGTACTCTAAACAGCAGCCTGAAAGAAAGAACGGTAGAAAGTACTCTAAACAGCAGCCTGAAAGAAAGAACGGTAGAAAGCACTCTAAACAGCAGCCTGAAAGGAAGAACGGTAGAAAGTACTCTAAACAGCAGCCTGAAAGGAAGAACGGTAGAAAGTACTCTAAACAGCAGCCTGAAAGGAAGAACGGTAGAAAGTACTCTAAACAGCAGCCTGAAAGGAAGAACGGTAGAAAGTACTCTAAACAGCAGCCTGAAAGGAAGAACGGTAGAAAGTACTCTGAACAGCAGCCTGAAAGGAAGAACGGTAGAAAGTACTCTAAACAGCAGCCTGAAAGAAAGAACGGTAGAAAATACTCTAAACAGCAGCCTGAAAGAAAGAACGGTAGAAAGTACTCTAAACAGCAGCCTGAAGGGAAGAACGGTAGAAAGTACTCTAAACAGCAGCCTGAAAGGAACAGCACTAATGATGGTACTTTAAAGAGGTACTGAGAAAAAGGGAGCTATAAACTGTACTGCAAGCTGCTCAGAAAGGTTACGTATGAGAGGGAGGAGAATTAGAGAAATATAATAGAGAATTCTAAATCAATAAGTCAGGAAAAAAAGGCTAAATGTATCTCCACAGCTCAACAGCAACAGGATCCACTTCTGAAGCTGAATGGCAGCAAATGAGAGGCATTATGGGTAAAGTGAGAAGATCAAGAGTTTTAGATCCAGTGATCTGGTGGAAGTGGTCTAGTCAGATCTGAGTCTCAGTTCTGAGCCCATCAGATGAGGAAGAATGAAAAGGACAACATGAGATCCTGAGATTTTCAGTTGTACAAGAGAAACAGGAAGGAAAAGATTGCATTCATTTTAAGAAAATACAAATAAGCAACTGAGCAGGTGTTCCTTAGCAGGATTACTGAAGGGACATGCTGAGTATGCTTCAAATCTACCCATGAGAAAGCACCCAGTAATTAAAATAAATAAATAAATAAAAAATGCAGTAAGAGTTTCTCCTGATAAAACTGCGGCAGAAAAGTTTGAAAAAAATGGGGGCAGCAGAGTGTTTGTGCAAAATGATTATTCACTGTATACCAGGAAGAAAATAATTAAGTTTATGCCAACAGTCAGGGAAAGCAAGACGCAGGTGTGAGATTCAAGTTGCTGTATTCAGCTATCTTCTGAATATTTTTTTCCTGGAGGATCAGAGTCATTTTTGGATGCATAACAGGTTAAGGAGGGGGAAAAACATTTATCCAACAAGAAAACCAACAAGTAGAAAGGGACTCTCCTTCACATTCTTCTGACAATGACAGAGTGTTTAAAGAGACTTTACCAATAAAACATTTTCCATTAATCCAACAGAAAAAGCTTGATTGACAGAAACAAGCACAGTAGCAGACTAAAAGAATCAGGAGTATTTTGGACTTGAATCAGACAATGGTGTTGGGAGATGGGAATGACCAGTAAGATTATGAAGACTGTAAAACACCAATCCCATTAGATATATGATCAGACAACTGAAATGTAATTTTCAAGTAGCAAAGAAAGACTGAAACTTTGCTGACTATTAAAATGGTGGGTTAACTATAAAGCATTTCTCCTCTTTATTTTATTAATATTTAGAATGACACTGACAGAACAGATGAAGTTACAATAAGTAAAATATTTGCAGCTCTTATTAATACTTGTATAAAAATGTCGTGATACGAATTACATGTTATGTTGTATAGCAATTTTATAGTGGGTGCATTCAGCCCGAAATGTGAGGTGTGGGAGGCTTATCAGTGACTGCTGTATATGTTAAAGATATTAAGTAAAGAAGACATTTTTCTTAAATATAATATACCCAGGCTTATCATTGTTGCACGGTGGGACAGGGTGTAGAGAAGGTTCGAAGGTTCATAGGTTCCTAGATTAGTACTAGGCTAACTACCCCTAAAATGCAGTACCTTTTTCTGTAAGGCAACCACCGTAACCATTACACCAACTTAATATAATGTAATCTTGGGATCCTAGAGTGGGGGGTACAGATTACATCATATGTAGAATTAAGATAATACTCTCCCGTCTTACAAGGATGGATATTTACATTAATGTATTGATTAAGCTGTAGACACTAAAAAAATTAGAATGATGAAAGAGATCAAAAATGGTAGCTTTCATGTATTGGTCAGGTCATTAGATCATTTTTTCATTAGCAAGTACGTTTAATCAGGAGAGGTCTGAACAGTATGTTTTGAGTTAAATTTTCAAATATTTTTTTCATACATCTGCAAAGTTACTGTTTTCTTTATCATTACTAACTGCTTTTACTAGAATATGAGAAGTCTGCAGGTGCAAACAATCATGAACAGTCTGAACATTGTCTGCTGGCTGAAATGTACAAGTTACAGTATAATTAACATTTAAAGGTACACTGGCAAGCAGTTAAATGAAAAATAAATGAGGTTTGTAATTGTGGAAAATTAATAATATATAAGTAGTTCCTTCCCTAGCAGCCTTATTATTTTAATGCATTTAATATAACAATGCACAGTGTGTACAATTTAGTTTCTTTAAAGTTAGACAGTTCACTTTTTCTTAGTTTAATGTTTACTAAAGGCATGCATTTTTTTCACATCTAGGAAGGGAATACAGATAAAAGAAAAAAAATGACAGCAATCTACCATACACTTTAGCATAGTAATGTTAATTTTAGAATTGGTAATGCCTGTGGGTAAAGTCATTGATTTGGGTCAAATTTCCCATGTGGAAGGGTAAAACATTTTTTGAAAGTGTATATAGTTTTCTGTGTTTGCAGTAATTTAAAAGAGGACTGAGCCTTTGGTTCATAGGTTCATAGGTTGGTACTAGGCTATCAGCCCTAGGGCCTATACAAGCCTAGCCATAACAATTCCCTGGCTATTTCTTCCCACATTATTTACTTTCCTGGACCCCTGTCTAGCAGGGCGACTGATGTGATCCCTGGGGTGAATTTCCTTTCTCCCATCCAATCGTCAAGGTTCCTCTTGAAGAGGTCCAAAGAGGCACTCTGCTTTACATGTATGGGCAATCTATTCCAGAGTCTGGGGAGTCTCTGGGTCAGGAACCTATCCCTCCAGCATGTTTTGTTTATTGTGATGACAAGGTTTAGATCCCTGGAGCGTGTAGCTCTGAGGGATTGGGATTTCTTTAAGTGTAGCATGTCCAACAGCTCTGGGTTTGACATGGCCTTGTATGTTAAGCAGAGATCGCCTCTGAGTAGACGATATGCGACAAAGTATAGCTGGAGTTTTTTAAGGCAGTCAGCGTAGGGCATCTGCTTTAGGCCTGTGATTCTTTTAGTGAGGTATTTCTGAGGCCTTTCCAGTTGTTGCAGATGTCTTGAGAGGTACATACCAAATGGGGCGTTGTATTATATAATGGGTCTAATGAGGGATGAGTACAGTGGGACAGTGACCTCCTTTTTTCTGTATGAAAAGCCCTTCGTGATGAGGTGTGCCACATAGAAGGATTTCCTGACTGTTGTGGCGATGTGGTTATCGAAGGTGAGACCACTGTCCACCTGTGTCCCTAAGTCTCTTATCACACTTTCTGTGTTTAATGTACTGCCACCTATATGGTAATTCATGGATACATGTTTTTCCCAAAGGGGATAACAATACATTTCTTGGCATTGAGCTTGAGCCCATGGCTCTGGCACCAAGCATCTGTTTCTGTAAGGCCCTTTTGTAGAGTATCCACATCATTTGGGGATTCAATAATGGCTCCCAGTTTGCAGTCATCTGCAAACTTTGTTAGCCAGAGTCCCTTAGTGTTGACCTGTACTTCAGAGAAGTAGATGCCAAATAAGAGCGGCCCCAGGACTGAACCCTGAGGTACTCTACTTGTCACTTGTCTGGAGCTGGATTTGGAGTCGGCTACTTTTACGGTGTGGGTTCTATCAGTAAGCCATTTAGCAACCCATTGGGTGACATAGGGATTAATGCCCAACTTAGTAAGTTTATCTATGATTCCAGAGTGAGGGATGGTGTCAAAGGCCTTGGCAAGGTCTAGATAGGCTATGTGGACCACCTTACCCTTGTCCATGGCTCTGGAGACTGATTCAAAGAAGTCAATCAGGTTCAGGAGACAAGATCGGCCCTTCACAAACCCAAACTGGGTGGGGTCCAGTGTTTGAAGGTTGCCAATGTCTTTGTTTATAAGTTCCATGATAATACGCTCCATGGCCTTGCAGATAAGGCTTGTCATACTGATGGGACGGTAGTTTCCGGGATCCAAGGTGGATCCCCCCTTGTGGATTGGGATAACTGTAGCTCTGCGCCACTCAGTGGGCATGAAACCTGAGGTGAGGCTATGATTAAACATGACACTTAGGTGAGGTGCCAGTTCATATTGTAGTTCATGTAGTACACAGCCCGGGATGTCATCTGGTCCCATGGATGCTGTATTCTTGGCTTTAGAGAGTGCGTTTTGTACCTGTGTGGCGTTATTACTGGAATTTGGCAATTTTCCGGTATTGAGATGGGCCATTTAGGGGTGAGAGGGGTGAAGTTGGCACTGAATCGATCTGCCAGGATATTGGCAATATCCTTCGGATCAGTATATTTAATGCCATTCTGTTTTAGCTCAGAGCAGATCTGAGCATTGCCATTTAGATTCTTGACATAGCTATAGAATGCTTTGTGGTTGTCTTTGGAATCTTTGGCAATTTTATTTTCGTAACTAGCTTTGGAGGATTTTATGAGGCATCTCAGTTTCTTACTGAGGCTAGTAAGGGAGTTTTTTGCATCCTGGGATTTTCCTCTTTTCTGCAAAAGTTTCTTCCTTTGTTGTAAAGTTTGTTTATGGCAGGGGACCACCAGATTGGCTTCCTTTTTTTGGATGAGAGCATTTTGGTTCTATTTGGGATGGCACGATTCATGCATGAGTGGATGTGCTCGTACAGTGCCTTAGTGTAGGATTCAGCAGTTGAACTTTCAGTTCCGTCTGCATGGGTGTCATGAAGTTTGTCACTTCTGACTTGAGTAGCATGAAGTTGGCTTTGGAGAAGTTTTTTATGGTGGTTTCTTTACTGGGGGGTGGGGGTGGGATGTGGATGTTAAGGGTGATTAGCTTATGGTCAGACCTGACTAATGAGGGGGTGACCATAGGTATGGAGCATTGATTTCCCATGTTGGTAATGACCAGGTCTAGGATATTGGAGCCCCTGGTGGGACTATGGATTAGTTGATCCAGAGCGTTGGAATTTATGAATTCCAAGAACCGTTGTGCAAAGGTGTTGGGACATGAGTAGTTTTCCCAGTTAATGGCAGGGTAGTTAAAATCACCCAGTATTAGGGTGTTTGGTTCTATCTTAATATTTTCCAGTATGTTTAGAAAGGTGTAGTGAGAATCTTGGGGTATGGTGGGGATCTGTAGCAAGCTACAATTTGGATTGCAGTCTTACCTAGTGTTAATTGCACTTGGAGAATTTCAGACACATTGTGTTGGCCAACTAGCCTGGTGGTGTGAATATCCTTGGTGAATATTGACACTCCTCCACCTTTAGTGTTTCAGTCCTGGTTTGGTGGCCGAAAAGTGTGGTAAGAGTTGTAGCCTGGTATTGCAGGTGTGCTCTCTGGAGCCTTGAACCAGGTTTCAGTTACTGCACAGATATCGATGTTCTCCATTTTTAGGAGTGCCTCGAGAGAGTGCATTTTGAGGTTTAGACTTCTAGCATTGAGTAGCATTACCTTCAGATTTTGCATGCTTGTACCTGTTATGGTGGTGGTTTTGTCCTTTGAAGTTTGCCTAAAAAGGCACTATAGGGGTGGCAAGAGCCTTAGCCAGTAACCTGAATCCCAGGGGCGACAGGTGCAGACCATCTCTGGCAAAGCATCGTGGTCTGTCAATCATGTCATCCCAGGCAGACAGATACTGGATCCCCTTTGAATGACACCATAAGCTTAGCCAATTGTTGAAGTCAATCATTTTATCCTTATATTGTGGTATCATTCTGGGCGAAGGCAGGATGCTACTCAGGGCTAGGGTCATACCTGCCTGGTCCACATGATCCGAGAGCTCTTCCATGTCTCTTTTCATGTAGTCCAGAGAGGTACGTCTCAAGTCATTCACTCCAACATGGACAATGACAGAGTCATATTTGTACTTGTTGTGGAGTGACTTGAGTGCATGCATTATGTGGCGGATCCTGGCACCCGACAGGCAGCTGACTGTAATTTTCTCCTTATTCAACCTGGTGAGAGGGACATCAGTGTGCCGGACTATAGAGTCACCTATGACTAAAGTGTTAGGTACATTGTCTTGCCTTCGGGGCTGTTGCTGGGTGGCACACTGGTGTTGTGAACTATGTGACACATTGGTTGTGACTGGTGTTTGTGTTTCAGCTTCAGAGGTCTTTGTTGCTTGGGCAGGTTACAGTTAAGGGCCTCTGCATATGTGGATTTAGTGTTGCTATATGTGGGTGTTGGTGGTGCGGGTTTAGAAGGGCTATGTGTTGCTTGAGGTGTAGCGTGGGTGTCAACCTTCTCCTCCTGACTGTTTAGCACAATCTTGGGTGGAGAGAGCTTTGCTTCCATTTTGGCTATGTAAGTGCATCTCTCACAGGTTGTAGTGTTGGGTGGTAGGAGGAGAGGGTTGTCTGTGTACATGAGGCAATTGCTGCATTGCCCCAGTATGCCCAGATTCACCAGGTGGACAGGAGAAATCACCGGAAGCTGACCGTTGGACATGCCTGGTTTGGGGATTTTTTTTTTCTTTGTAAAGTATAGGAGCTGTTTCCTTAGCAAGGTACTTTGCAATTATAGGCTGTTTAGTGCCTACTATTAATTTCTCCATGTTAACAAGGAGAGTTCAGTGTTTGTATGAGTTTAAGGCTTCCTAGTGCTTTCCAGCAGGTATTAGAGAAAGTGCTAGTCACAGGGATGCTTAAAGGTAAGATTGAAAATAATGCACTCTGCAGTGTGCACTAGAGAAGTTAGATGTGAAAGTAGGTAACTTGAGTTTTACCTGTTTAAAAAGTTAAGGTTTAGTGGAGAGTTACTATTTTTAAAACAGCAAGATGGATTGAAAGGGGTGGTCACTTTTGTATTTTGGTACTAAGAAATACTGTAGGATGGCCAATAAATTTAAATAATTGAAGGGGTGGGATTTCAAAAATGATGATTTTTGTGATTACTGACATAAGCCAGTGAAAGTAGAGAGAAATGAGATATATGGTCAGATTAACATAAGAGGCGGGCAACTAGAAAGACAGTGGTATTTAACAAGACAACTTAAATGGGTGGGAGGGCGGAAAAAATTCTGCCTGACTCAGAACAGAGAGAGCTGTGGTCTATTTTGAAGTTTTAATATGCTGTTAAAACAGAATGCAAGCAAAACACAAGTTAAAGAAAACAAACTACAGTATTCAAAATATAGAAAGGCAATACAGTAATACAAAAAATAAAAGCAAACTAACCTTTCCTTCACAGCAAAGTGTAGCAGAGTCTGGATGAGCCTTTCTGGTAAAGCTCTGAAATGTTTTAGTTTACTCCTTAAATAGAAATTTTAGTTCCTAGCTCCACCCCCTCTGTTAACAAGTGATTAACCTTAAGTGACCTCTTCTGTCTTATGAATGAGTCCTTAATTAATCAGTTCTTATTTCTGCCTGACTCAGAACAGAGAGAGCTGTGGTCTCTTTTGAAGTTTTAATATGCTGTTAAAACAGAATGCAAGGAAAACACAAGGTAAAGAAAACAAACTACAGTATTATATTTAAACAAAGTTTATGTCATTTCCTATTTTTCTGAAGAAGTTCACATAAAATAAAAGGTGGATGAAAGCGCTAAAAAACTATTTGGAGTTTGGTTTCGTTTTGTGGTCATTCGAGTTATCATCTTGGTTTTGTTTGTTGTGGTTTAAGTTTCAACGTTCCTGTGAAAAAATATATTTAGCTTCTTGATTGTTTTCACTGAAGAAAATTAGACTTGTACTCCATTTCCTTTTTGTAAACGTAATGTATGTATTTTGAATGGAGTTTTTCTCCCTGGGCCTACAATGAGAAGAGGCCCTGTGCCCAGTTGGACTATTCCAGTGACCAAATGCTAAAAATAATAAAGGATTTCTAAAAATATGACACGGGTACAAATGGATATGGCAAACAGAAACTATATAAGAGTTCTGTCTGCCAAACATTAGCAAGTGCGTGTAAACTAAAAGTTGGAAATACTCATTCAGAACAACTATCATCTGTAATAACTGGGAGTAACAGCTTTGTATCAGAATGGTTACTCTGTCCATATTATCATGGAAAGTAAATGGAATTACTGGTATAGACCAAAAACAATGAATATTGAGAATTACATCAAGAAATGTAGCGTTCATTACGAATGATTCTGGAGACACATTTGGACAGAAATAAGTATGTGAATTTGTCAAATAAAGGATTTGAGGTTGAACATTCATTAAGGTATCAGAAACAAATGAAAGGGGAAGTAACGATACTGACTGCTACTGAGGCCCCAGTAATAACAGATTTGACAAATTTGCATTAGTAAGAGAATAGTGGCAGGGAAGGAGGATTACACTGACAAGTACTTATATTCTAATTAAAACTACTATTATGTTGCTTAAGAGAATTTTGGGAAACATAATCAGCTTTCAGCAGGGAATATTTTTTATGGGTGACAACTGGAACTTAGCTTGCAATAGTGAGGATGTGTAATGGAGGACCTAAAAGTGATAGTATAAAAAAGAAGTTAGATTTCTGCAAAAATGTAGGAGAATATTTGGTATGGAAGATGGGAATTCTATAGTATGAATTTAAACAAAATTTTCATATTTTTCTCCAAGTTACAATAAGTAGGCTAGGTTTGATAGAAATTATATTTCATGGGAGCAAGTATATTTAACTGAAAGCTCTGACACACACCCAGTAACTACATCAGACCATGCACCATTAAAAAACTGATGTAAAGATGCAACGTCATAAAGTAGGACTGAGAAGGTAGGTAGTAGAAATAATTTGAGAGGGAAGATAGACATTTCTTTAGAAGGGATAGCTGGTAAGTGGGATAAAATGAAAATGGAGACGTAAAACAGAATGAAATATGGGAGAGAACAGGATGTAGTTGGGAGGGGCTGACAAAATTTAAAGTACAACAAAGTAAAGGGAATTTCAAAACAACAAGAAGAGGAGCAACTGCAGAATGACATGCAGAGTGCCAAAGGGAAAAGAAGAAAGTATTTATTTATTTATTTACTAACATTTGTTTATCAGGAAATTCTGACTGGGCCAAAATAACCAATTTTCAATAGAAATCTAAGGAGAAAAGCTCCACCTACATCAACATACAACACATTTAAAAAATGGCAGCAACAACTACATGACTGGTATAATGCGAGCACATTAGTTAAGGTAATTATATGAATATATCCAAAGTGGGATGCAAACATTATGCAGCTGATAACCAAAAGGTGTTAGTAGGGATGGAAAAGTGGAAGGATAGTGCCAGTTAAGGATATGTAGGAAGAAACTAAACAAAAGACAGTACAAAAACTGAGAAACTGGAATCTCTGTTTTATGGTTATGGATAGCAAGATACTAGCAGTTAAAATGTTTTTAGTCCCTTTGGTTTGATACACAGGTCATAGTAAGATACTAGCAGTTAAAATGTTTTTAGTCCCTTTGGTTTGATACACAGGTCATAGTAAGATACTAGCAGTTAAAATGTTTTTAGTCCCTTTGGTTTGATACACAAGTCATAGTAAGATACTAGCAGTTAAAATGTTTTTAGTCCCTTTGGTTTGATACACAGGTCATAGTAAGATACTAGCAGTTAAAATGTTTTTAGTCCCTTTGGTTTGATACACAGGTCATAGTAAGATACTAGCAGTTAAAATGTTTTTAGTCCCTTTGGTTTGATACACAGGTCATAGTAAGATACTAGCAGTTAAAATGTTTTTAGTCCCTTTGGTTTGATACACAGGTCATAGTAAGATACTAGCAGTTAAAATGTTTTTAGTCCCTTTGGTTTGATACACAGGTCATAGTAAAATACTAGCAGTTAAAATGTTTTTAGTCCCTTTGGTTTGTTACACAGGTCATAGTAAGATACTAGCAGTTAAAATGTTTTTAGTCCCTTTGGTTTGATACACAGGTCATAGTAAGATACTAGCAGTTAAAATGTTATAGTCCCTTTGGTTTGATACACAGGTCATAGTAAGATACTAGCAGTTAAAATGTTTTTAGTCCCTTTGGTTTGTTACACAGGTCATAGTAAGATACTAGCAGTTAAAATGTTTTTAGTCCCTTTGGTTTGATACACAGGTCATAGTAAGATACTAGCAGTTAAAATGTTTTTAGTCCCTTTGGTTTGATACACAGGTCATAGTAAGATACTAGCAGTTAAAATGTTTTTAGTCCCTTTGGTTTGTTACACAGGTCATAGTAAGATACTAGCAGTTAAAATGTTTTTAGTCCCTTTGGTTTGATACACAGGTCATAGTAAGATACTAGCAGTTAAAATGTTTTAGTCCCTTTGGTTTGTTACACAGGTCATAGTAAAATACTAGCAGTTAAAATGTTTTTAGTCCCTTTGGTTTGATACACAGGTCATAGTAAGATACTAGCAGTTAAAATGTTTTTAGTCCCTTTGGTTTGATACACAGGTCATAGTAAGATACTAGCAGTTAAAATGTTTTTAGTCCCTTTGGTTTGATACACAGGTCATAGTAAGATACTAGCAGTTAAAATGTTTTAGTCCCTTTGGTTTGATACACAGGTCATAGTAAGATACTAGCAGTTAAAATGTTTTTAGTCCCTTTGGTTTGATACACAGGTCATAGTAAGATACTAGCAGTTAAAATGTTTTTAGTCCCTTTGGTTTGATACACAGGTCATAGTAAGATACTAGCAGTTAAAATGTTTTTAGTCCCTTTGGTTTGTTACACAGGTCATAGTAAGATACTAGCAGTTAAAATGTTTTTAGTCCCTTTGGTTTGATACACAGGTCATAGTAAGATACTAGCAGTTAAAATGTTTTTAGTCCCTTTGGTTTGTTACACAGGTCATAGTAAAATACTAGCAGTTAAAATGTTTTTAGTCCCTTTGGTTTGATACACAAGTCATAGTAAGATACTAGCAGTTAAAATGTTTTTAGTCCCTTTGGTTTGATACACAGGTCATAGTAAGATACTAGCAGTTAAAATGTTTTAGTCCCTTTGGTTTGATACACAGGTCATAGTAAGATACTAGCAGTTAAAATGTTTTTAGTCCCTTTGGTTTGATACACAGGTCATAGTAAGATACTAGCAGTTAAAATGTTTTAGTCCCTTTGGTTTGATACACAGGTCATAGTAAGATACTAGCAGTTAAAATGTTTTTAGTCCCTTTGGTTTGATACACAGGTCATAGTAAGATACTAGCAGTTAAAATGTTTTAGTCCCTTTGGTTTGTTACACAGGTCATAGTAAGATACTAGCAGTTAAAATGTTTTTAGTCCCTTTGGTTTGATACACAGGTCATAGTAAGATACTAGCAGTTAAAATGTGTTTAGTCCCTTTGGTTTGATACACAGGTCATAGTAAGATACTAGCAGTTAAAATGTTTTTAGTCCCTTTGGTTTGATACACAGGTCATAGTAAGATACTAGCAGTTAAAATGTTTTTAGTCCCTTTGGTTTGATACACAGGTCATAGTAAGATACTAGCAGTTAAAATGTTTTTAGTCCCTTTGGTTTGATACACAGGTCATAGTAAGATACTAGCAGTTAAAATGTTTTAGTCCCTTTGGTTTGATACACAGGTCATAGTAAGATACTAGCAGTTAAAATGTTTTTAGTCCCTTTGGTTTGATACACAGGTCATAGTAAGATACTAGCAGTTAAAATGTTTTTAGTCCCTTTGGTTTGATACACAGGTCATAGTAAGATACTAGCAGTTAAAATGTTTTTAGTCCCTTTGGTTTGTTACACAGGTCATAGTAAGATACTAGCAGTTAAAATGTTTTTAGTCCCTTTGGTTTGTTACACAGGTCATAGTAAGATACTAGCAGTTAAAATGTTTTTAGTCCCTTTGGTTTGATACACAGATCATAGTAAGATACTAGCAGTTAAAATGTTTTTAGTCCCTTTGGTTTGATACACAGGTCATAGTAAGATACTAGCAGTTAAAATGTTTTTAGTCCCTTTGGTTTGATACACAGGTCATAGTAAGATACTAGCAGTTAAAATGTTTTTAGTCCCTTTGGTTTGATACACAGGTCATAGTAAGATACTAGCAGTTAAAATTTTTTTAGTCCCTTTGGTTTGATAGACAGGTCAAGCATATTTTTATCAATCAGAGGAGGAGTTGTGGATGACAATTAATACAGAGATGAAGGATTTCTATCTGGGAGGGGAAGATGGCAAGAATCAAGTGGGAGGAGCTGATTCTTCCAGTAGAACAGGGACGAGGGAGGGGAAGATGGCAAGAATCAAGTGGGAGGAGCTGATCCTTCCAGTAGAACAGGGACGAGGGAGGGGAAGATGGCAAGAATCAAGTGGGAGGAGCTGATTCTTCCAGTAGAACAGGGACGAGGGAGGGGAAGATGGTAAGAATCAAGTGGGAGGAGCTGATCCTTCCAGTAGAACTGGGACGAGGGAGGGGAAGATGGCAAGAATCAAGTGGGAGGAGCTGATTCTTCTAGTAGAACTGGGACGAGGGAGGGGAAGATGGCAAGAATCAAGTGGAGGGGAAGATGGCAAGAATCAAGTGGGAGGAGCTGATCCTTCCAGTAGAACTGGGACGAGGGAGGGGAAGATGGCAAGAATCAAGTGGGAGGAGCTGATTCTTCCAGTAGAACTGGGACGATGGAGGGGAAGATGGCAAGAATCAAGTGGGAGGAGCTGATTCTTCCAGTAGAACAGGGACAAGGGAGGGGAAGATGGCAAGAATCAAGTGGGAGGAGCTGATCCTTCCAGTAGAACTGGGACGAGGGAGGGGAAGATGGCAAGAATCAAGTGGGAGGAGCTGATTCGTCTAGTAGAACTGGGACGAGGGAGGGGAAGATGGCAAGAATCAAGTGGGAGGAGCTGATTCTTCCAGTAGAACAGGGACGAGGGAGGGGAAGATGGCAAGAATCAAGTGGGAGGAGCTGATCCTTCCAGTAGAACTGGGACGAGGGAGGGGAAGATGGCAAGAATCAAGTGGGAGGAGCTGATTCGTCTAGTAGAACTGGGACGAGGGAGGGGAAGATGGCAAGAATCAAGTGGGAGGAGCTGATCCTTCCAGTAGAACTGGGACGAGGGAGGGGAAGATGGCAAGAATCAAGTGGGAGGAGCTGATTCTTCCAGTAGAACTGGGACGAGGGAGGGGAAGATGGCAAGAATCAAGTGGGAGGAGCTGATCCTTCCAGTAGAACTGGGACGAGGGAGGGGAAGATGGCAAGAATCAAGTGGGAGGAGCTGATTCTTCCAGTAGAACTGGGACGAGGGAGGGGAAGATGGCAAGAATCAAGTGGGAGGAGCTGATTCTTCCAGTAGAACTGGGACGAGGGAGGGGAAGATGGCAAGAATCAAGTGGGAGGAGCTGATTCTTCCAGTAGAACTGGGACGAGGGAGGGGAAGATGGCAAGAATCAAGTGGGAGGAGCTGATTCTTCCAACAGAAGAAGGCGGAATGAGATTACCCAATTTGAAGGGGTATTTCAAAGCTACACAGTTAAGGCTCCTATACATAGCACAAGCAGAAAGTCATAACTCAAAGTGGAAAGGGATGATGACAAAATGGGGGGAAGCTCAATAAACAAGGACAGACTGGGATTGTGGAAGCAGATCCTTAAGGAGAATAGCAATATTCATACAAAATGTTATATTCATAAAGAAGCAGAAAGTATTCTAAGAACTAAACCAACACAGGAATGGAGGAAGGAGATTTTGCCAGTAGGGATGTCTGCAGTTAGGGATACAGGCAAAAAGCAAGAGGGGGCTGGAATTTATTGAAGAAAACTGGCAAAATAACCAAGGTACTGGGAGCAAATAACTAGAGAGGGAAAGGTAACAGAATGGGAAGAGGCCAAGAATTTATTTGGACTGCAGTCTACAGATTGCCTACCCTTATCATGGACTGATATCAGAGTATAGGCAAAGAAAAAGAAATAGGGGGATCCTAAGTAAAAGACCTGCACTGGTAGAGTTTTTAGCAAACTCTAGAACAGAAGCTGCTGTTAAAAAAGGAATAGTTAGTAGAGCATATAAAATACTGCATGATAACTATGAAAATCGCTCAGCGGAGGTTAGAAAGGATTGGGAAGAGAGACTGGATAAGCAATTCACAAAGAAACAATGGGAGGATATATGTATGTCTCCGAAATATGCAACAAAGTCTAGAGGACTTAGGACTTTTGCCTGAAAATTTGTGCATATTTTATACCCCAGGTAGACTCAAGAGAATCTTCCTCAGGTAGACAAAAAATGTTGAAGATGTGACGAGGAGGAAAGAGGCAATTGGGAACATATTTTCTCGGGTCACAAAAATACCAAGTCTTCCAATGAAGCAAAAAACAATGAAATAAAAATAAAAAAGTCCCAGCACAAACATGGTTTCACTGATTTAATAGCACAAAACACAGAGATCCCAATGACTGAGCGCTTTCACCATACGACTCTGATGAAGGTATTCTAGGAGTGCAGTGAGCTGGTGGACTTTAAAGATTCCCTGCGGGATGCACTGTCTGAGATGCTGGGTAGACAGACTGGTGTGATGAGGGATTTGATTTTTCTGAGCTATGATACAGAATCGGAACTGTCTAGACATAGTAAGGTCTTGCTGTCTTTAATTATGATGTCTGCCAAAAAAAAAGCAATTACTAGAAAATAGAAATCAAAGTCTAAAGCAGCTGTACTAGTAGTGAATATAATAACAGACATAAAACAACTGGAATTGAGATCTTTAGAAAATGGTAGGGAGTAAAGTACACAGAAAAAAATGGGAACTGTGGGAACAGTACATACAACTCAAGGGTGCACTACAAGAATGGCTCACAAACTATGCTGGAAAGACAAGAGTGATATTTGACGGAATATAAGACCACATCAGACTGAGTAAAAGATAGAAGCAGATTAAAATGAAAAGGCAAGGAGTTTGGAGGCAGAATAACACAAATACATGTAAATGTAAGATAAACATAGCGAGGAGCTTGAACAAGAAAGATGAGTGAACTGCAAGATGTAATGGTCTCTAGATTGGCCAATACAGTGTGCATGGGAGGTTGGCATAATGGTTAAGGTGTTTACCTTGCACATACAAGATCCAGGGTTTGATTCTCGTGTGGGGAAATTGGCCCATGAGGGCAGTTAGCCTAGTACTAATCTGTGAATCACAGACACACGGACCAATAAGGAACTGAACAGGCATGCAAAAATAAGAATTGTGAAATGGGAATAATTCTTACCCTTGAGTTGTGTCAACTTAGACTCAGTATTATTAACTGCTGGTGGGTAGGGTAGAAGGACACAGCTCCTCTGAAAACATGGTGGACAACTCCCTGCTGAAAAAGTATTTCTGCACTTCTCATACTAGTAGAATAAGAAATGAGATTTTCAGAAAAATGATTGCTGTTTCTACTTTTATTTTTGTACATTAATTAGAAGTATATGTATTAGAACATTATGGTATGAATTTTTATTCTCATTGTTTGGAGCTTTTCTCCCCAGGCCACCACAGAAAATTTTTTTTCCTGCCCAGTTGGACTATTATGGTCAACAAACATATTAATTCCAAAAACTAACTAGATGCACCATTTCTGGCCACATCTAACAGCAGTACTCTTGTTCTGCTGCAGTAGCTACACCCACCCTCCAACTCCCTTGGGTTATTTGGGGTGTATCCTGCCCAGGATACAGCAACTGGCAAGTTTTCAAACATCTACACCTCCACCTACACTCTGACTGCTGACTGAACAGCTACACCTCCACCTACACTTTGACTGCTGGGTGAACAGCTGCACCTCCACCTACACTCTGACCACTGACTGGTCAAGCTCTTGGGGGAAATTCAGCAGTCAGAATGCAGACAACTTCAGTACTTTCTTGTCCAAACAAAAAATGAGAAAACTTATACTGCCCCCCCCCCCAATATAACCATATAACTGTTTACATCAACTAACTATAAATAAAACCAGAGGGATGGAGGGTGCATCAGTGAGGAATATGAACATTTACTGTTACGGTAAGTGCAAGTCATGCATCTGTACTATGTTTATCACTTCTAATGCTGCGGCAGCTTTTGGCTATTTTGGTTGGTTACCAAAGGTTATCCAATCTGGGCGGAGGAAGGATAATTCTCCAGGAGCCCTGGAGAATAATCCTAGCAAAGCCAGTTCTGGACCTGGAGACGTAATCCAATTTGTAATGCATTGTAAAAGTGTGTAAAGAGGACCATGTAGCTGCCTCTTGAATGCTTTTAGAGTCATCTCCTTTCTTATGAGGCAACAACAAAGTACTGAAGTTGTCTAGACTCTGACTGCTGATTTCCCTGCAAATGCTTGTCCAATCAGCAGTCAGACTGAAGGTGTTGGAGAGCCAGAGCTTTCTGAAGACTGGATGGTTGTTGCATTCTAGGCAGGACACAATCCAAAGAGTGCAGTAGTAAAAATGATGAACATGAGTGGATGTAAACACTGAGTGCAGCTCTTTACAGCAGAAAAGAATAAAAGGAGGAAGGGATTTATACATCTAAGTAAGGAATGACAGATGAAGCAACGCACAAAAATAGAAATAGGAGCAACACAACATCAGCAGGGGAAAAGAGCAGACACAGGGGCAGACAGCGCCAGAAATCTGTCCAGTGACACAAGCAGCAGAATCAGGATGTCATGCTCAGGAGACTGCAGCCAATCAGACGTACACTACAACATGACAGCATCAAGGACTGCAATAAGGTGATGAATAAGGAGGCGTTTGTACAGCATGCACCAGACATATGTAAGGGTAAGTGCTTAGGTGTTGTGCAATGCAAGATGGGGGAGTAACATCAGTTAAAAGTAAGGCACCAATAGCAAATACTGACCATTCTGCAATGCAATCACAGATTAAAATGAAGGTGCACAACCGTATGGGACACACTATACTAAAATGGGGATACAGTAACACATAAAAAGGGAAACAGGAATAAAAGAGATGCAAAGGAATGCTGAGGGACATCAAAAGAAGTACAGGGAAGGGTGACAGGAGAAAGGGCTAGTGCAAAACCCAAAACAGAGAGGAAAAGGTGACTGACTGAGCTCAAGGCTGAAATGAATGTGACGCTACACTCAGAAGAGTGGGCACACAAATAATAATGGGTAAAAGCAGATGTGTACTGTGAAGGATAAAAGGATGTCAGAAAAAGCAGCCATGCAGATAAAGGCAGCTGAAGACACAGAAAGGCACATAAAGGAGGGATAAACACAATTTTAGATGTGTTGGTGAAAGGGAGTTAGGAAAAAGTGGTCATACAGATAAAGGTAGCTGAAGAGACAGAAAGGTACACAATGGAGGGATAAACACAATTTTAGATGTGTTGGTGAAAGGGAGTTAAGAAAAAGTGGTCATACAGATAAAGGTAGCTGAAGACACAGAAAGGTACAGAAAAGAGGGATAAACACAATTTTAGATGTGTTGGCAAAAGGAATGTACATTATGGTAAAAAATGAAACAGTGAATAATTATTACAGGTACAGGAATGAGAGGAAAGACGCAGGAATTCTTAATGAATTGGGTACCTCTATAAAGGTACAGTACCTGTATGGGGATGAAACATAGGCAACAGTTGGGAGGAATGAATGTCTTGGAAAAGACCTGAGAGTGAACGGGAACAACTTTTAGCACTTAATTCAGAAACTTACTCTCCACTCAAGGATCTTAGGATGACACATCAGTGTCTGCTGAAGAAGTGTTCAACAGATACCTGTCAATAGCTGATACCCTCATGGCAGGAAATGAAACACAGTTGTTCCACTGTACAAAGAATGGAAAAAAACAGCCCTAGTAACTACACTCTGTTAAGAAAGCTGTCTTCTGTAAGCCAAGTCACAGAAAAAAAATCACTAGAGAAAGATTGCTGAGTTACCTGGAGGAAAAAGATCTCCAAGAGAACAATCATCATGGGTTATTGTGGGATTTTTTTACTGCAGAATGATCATGCCAAATGATCCCAATACAGTCTTATGGTAAAATAATGACAGATGTGGGCATAAGAAAACAACTGGATACTACCTACATGAAATTCAGTCAGTATGGAGGACAGAGCACAAAATGGCAAACATGGATAGAGAAGTACCTTGAAGGAATGACAAAGACAACCACTTTCAGTGGTTAGTGACTCGACAGGTGGCACACTGACCTCTGATGCCTAAAAGTTTATAAGGCTGGGGGTTCTGTTCCCACACCAGTTGCATGGATTCATATGCCGATGCTGAGACTGTGTAGAATTGGGACTCCTAAGGTGGTGTCCCTCTGAAGAGACATTAAACCAAGGTTCCAGCTGTTTGATTCAGTGAGGATGTTAGAGATTCCAAGGCAATTACTTGCAAAAGAAAATTGCTCACAGAATATTTCTACCATAGTACTCTGCAGTGAATTTTTAGTCTGCCATCTCATTATATTCCCCAAATATATGTTCCCTGTTACCTCTTTCTTCCCCATCAAAACTCCCAACATTTGCTATCTACCTGAGGAACAGTTCTTTGGATTCTAATTTTGGTATAAAAGTGCCTATGCAAACACTTCCAAGCAAAAATCCTAAATCATCTAGACTGCTGCATATTTGGGGGACATACATATGTACTCCTTTCCTTATGAATGCTTATCCAATCTCTCTTCCCGATCTTTTCTAACCTCCTCTGATTTTTATTGCTGGTTACCATGCAATATTTTAAATGCTCTGTTAATTATCATTTTTTTTAACAGCAGTGTCTGTTCTAGACTGGAGTAAGAAACAGTACCAGAGCAGGTTGGTCTTTCACTCAGGATTCCCATATCCCTTTCTCTTTGCCTACACTCTGACATAAACCCCTGATATGGAAGGCAGTTTTTAGTCTGCAATCCAAATACCTTTTTGGCCTCTTCCCGTTCTATCATTTTTCCCTCTCTAGTTATTTGCTCCCAATACCTGGGTTCCATTCCAGTTTTCTCCAGTAAATCCCTTTTCTCTGTACCCCTAATTGCAGTTATCCCTATGGACAGAATCTTCTTTCTCAGTTCTCATGTTGGCTTAGTTCTCAGAATCCTTTCTTCTACTTTATGCATATAATATATATATATATTTTTAATTTCTCCAAATATTTTGGATTTCTAATACCATGATGGGAATGTGCCCCATTCCTAAGTAAAAGTACGATTAAAGTTCATGAACTTAGTACTGTGTCAATCTTTGATGTCAGCCAAAAGTGCTCTTCGCAGCACACGCAATGCACCCAGTAATGACTCCTCCTGCAATTCATATGGAGTTACATGTATTGATAACATAACTACATACAATAGTAGATTATTTTTATAAGACCCATTGCTCCTACAACTATTGGAACTGTATGGGTATCTTTCTTCCACATTGCTCTTGTTTCTGCCTGCAAATTCTGATATTTTATGACTTTATGTCTGTCTGTAAGCAAGACACTGTAGTCACTGGATATGATGATTTCAATGATCAATGTCACTTTTGTCTTCTTTTCTTGGACCACTATAGCCAGTTTTCTAGCATCTATCTTTTTAACTGTTGGTAATAGGTGATCCCATGTGATGTAGACTTCATCATTTTCTATGATGCTTTGTGGCTCATGTTTCCAGTGATTTTCAGCCACTTCAATACCATAATGTTTGCACCATCCCCAGTGCAACAGTCTTGTCTCATTATTATGCCTTTCAGTATACAGTCCTTCGGCCATAGTATGTCACAACCAGCAATGAGGTGTGCAACTGTTTTACAAAACCTACATTTTGTCTGTTTCTCCCACATGTTCAATGGACTTATGTAAACCAATGTGTAAGTAGCCCACTATCATAGGCCTCCAATATTAACCTTTCATCTCTTGGCTTGAATTCGCCTCTCCTTAACCATTCCTGTGTTCGATCCTGATCAACATGAGGTTCTTCTGGAAGTTTTCTAAACTTGCAACTGTATTTTTGCATTTCCACATTTCTTGCCTTCTCATCTGGCCCATCACCTTATATTATTTCTTTTTTTTTGGCACATTCAGTTGCTCCCTGGTTTTTTTATCTACTTCTGGTTTGATTTGCATTCCTACTTGATGCTGATATGCTTCTGCTAGACTAAGCAGAGAAGTCATCTTAGATTTATTCTCCTCAAGTTTCAAAACTTTCACTATATTCAGGTCTTGTGAGGTCAGAAGATATGTGGGCAGTCCCACAACTGAGATCTATACATGTAATCAATTTCAAGGAGGCCCATGCCTCCTTTGGAATAGGCACTACATAATCTTGGTATGCACTTTTTTTTTATAAATAATTTGGTGAGCATGAAGCATCCTTCTTGTTTTCCTGTCTGATTAGCCCCAACATGTGTTGGATAGATTAATCACTCCAAAACTGTAAGTTAGGACAGGAAGAGCAAATTGGTTTATACCTTGAATTTTGATCCTAAATGCCAAAACTGTTTTCAGGCTTAATTTAAGTCTTCTAAAATATTCCTTACTAAGTTTTAGTCACATTTGTTCATGCTTTATTGTTGATCCTTCATCAATTCCCAAATATGTATACACTCCCTCTTGCTCAAGTTTTTTGTCCAAAACTGTTTTCTTGGTGCTGCAGTTTTCCTGCTTTAAATGTTGCTTTTGCTGATTTATCAAAACCAAATGACATTCTTATATCATCTGAAAATGTTTTGACAACATGCAGTTGTGCTTTACGTTCCTCATCTGATGTGCTATACAGTTTTAAATCATCGACAAAAAGAAGATAAGAGGTCTTGTGTGTTTGTGTGCGAGTTTGTCTGACTTATAATATTCTGTATGGTCATTATTTTCCTTAAGGATTTGCATTCAAAATCCCACTCTCTGAGTTCTTGAATTTCCCCCAATTTCATTGTCATCCCTTTCCACTGTTGAATTACAGCTTTCTGTTTCATTATTTATATGAGCCTTAACTGTGTAGCTCTAAAATCTCCCTTCAAGTCAGGTAACCCTAAACCAACTTTTCTGTTGGAAAGATCAACTTAGCCCACTTTATTCTTGCCCTCTGCCCTCCCAGATAAAATCCTTCAACTCTTCATTAATTACTATCCACAACATCCCCTATGATTGATAAAAATATGCCTGACCTGTATACAAAACTAAGGGACTAAAACATTTTCACTGCTTGTATCTTGCTAGCCACACCCACAAACAAAAAAAAGAAGTTATGTCTTACCATAACATTCAATCTGTATTACTGATCCTCATTCATTCGTTATGCCTGGGTTACCGGTTCCGACCTTGGAACCGAGCCGGCCATCTTCCAAGCTCGGGACAGCCACAAACTCTTGAGCTAAACTCTTACCCACAATTCCCCTCTCCCTATTACCTCAGATTGAGTTTGCAAGTCAAAGAAAGTAGAGGCTACCTCTGGTTAAAGGGTCTAACAGAACCGGATGATGAGATCCACTATAAGCCTCAGGAGGGGGAAGGAGGGAGGGTCATAATGACTGAACGAGGATCAACAATACAGATGGAACGTTATAGCAAAACATAACTTCTTTATCTGATATTGTTAATCCTCCTTCATTCCTTATGCCTGGGACAGAGTCCTCAGCTACCTTTATTCCTGGGAGGCTATCATGGAAGGACATTCCTGAGCACCACTGAACCAAAGGATGCTCTTCCTCTGGAGGCCAAATCCAATTTGTAATGGTTGATGAAGGTATGAGGTCTAGCCCAAACTGCAGCTGCACAAATGTCATGTAAAGAAGCTCTAGCATGGAAGGCAGCAGAAGTTGCTACCAATCTATTGGAATGAGTCCTTACGGCTGTAGTCAGAGGGATATAGTGAGTTTTGTGAATAAATGTTACACAGTCTTTCAACCACTTAGCCAATGTGACCTTAGAAACAGCATATCCAAATCTAGACCCAGAATAGGCCAAGAAAAGCTGATCTGATTTGCAAGAAGCATTAGCTCTGTCCAGACAGAAACAAATTTGCCTGTGAATGTCTAGGGTACGTAGATAATGCTCCCCTCTGTTACAATGATTGGGGAAGAAAACTGGCAATTCAGTGGTTTGGTTAATGGATATTTCAGAGATCACTTTTGGCAGAAAGGAAGGATTAGTTCTCAATGACACTCTATCTTTATGAAAGATCAAGTAAGACCATTTGATGCACAGAGCTTGAAGTTCAGAGATACGTCTGGCAGAAGTAATGGCGACCAAGGACAAAGTTTTCCATGAAAGAAACTTGAGGTCGCATGAAGAAGCTGGTTCAAAAGGAGACGTTTTCAAAGTTTGCAGGACTAATGACAGATCCCATGGCTGGCTAGGTTCTCTAAAAGGGGGTTTCAAATGATTTACGCCTTTTAGAAAGGTCTTGCATAATTTGTGTGACATAAGGGAAAAGTCATGGATACCATTGTGAAAATTAGATATTGCGGCCAAATGAACTCGAATGGTACAAGTAGATAGGCCAGATTGGAATAAACTTGACAGGTATTCCAGTACTACCGGCACTGGTGCTGAAAAGGGGTCTATCCATTTTTCCTTCAGCCAAATGGTAAACCTTTTCCACTTGCTGAGATAAGTAGTTCTGGCGGAAGACTTATGAGATGCAATAAGAATGTCACGTACTGGGGAAGAAAGGTCAGTCTGCCTGGCAATCACCGGAAGTGGAGGAGCCAAGCTATGAGCTGAAGCTGTTCTAGTTGGGGTGAATCAGGTTCTGCGGATGGGAGATCAAGTCCGGAGTTGGATCAAGAATCCATGGTTGATCTAGCAGGTGAGGCCATAGGAGGGGGAACCAAATTTGACGAGGCCAATATGGCGCTATGAGGATTATCTTGCTCTTCAACAGGCGGGCTTTCTTCAGGAACTGGGGAATGAGAGGAAGAGGGGGAAAAGCATAAAGCAGACCCGAGAGCCAATCATGGACTAGAGCGTCCCCAGGCGACTGTCCCCGAGGGGGAATCAAGGCGAAGTAATTGCTGAATTTGTAGTTGGTTGGAGATGCAAAGAGGTCACAGCAAGGGAGACCCCAGCAGTTGAAAATCTCCACCATTATAAGAGGATTCAGAGACCACTCGTGTGGTTGAAGAATGCACCTGCTCAATCTGTCTGCTATCACGTTGGAACTCCTGGGAATGTGCGTTGCTATCAGAAAGCAGTTGGTAGCCATAGCCCATTGCCATATCCTCACGGCCTCTCAACAAACTGTGTAGGATTTGGTTTTGCCTTGTTTGTTGATGTACCAGACTACAGCCATGTTGTCCGATTGTATTGCAATAGTCCCCGACAAGCAGAGGAGATGGAATGCTTGCAACGCTAGAAGCACCGCCCTCAGTTCTAGGACATTTATATGCAGATGGGCCTCTAGTTCTGACCACATGCCTTGGAATGTCTTCCCCTGAAAAAGACCCCCCACCCCATCAGGGAGGCATCCGTGGTCACTGTGGCTTTGGGCTGTTGGGATGTGAAGAGGAGAGACCATTGTGATGGGTTATGTGACATCCACCAAATCAAGTCTTGTTTGCATCTCTGAGTCACCCGAATCTGGGATGATAGAGAAAACTGAAAAGGGCACCACTGGGCGAGTAGTAACCACTGTAAGAGCCTCATGTGGAATCTCGTAAGGGGGACAATGGTGATGTAAGCTGCCATGGTACCCAACAGCTAGAGGACAGAATGTGCTGTTGATCTTTCCCTTGTGAGAATGGGTATGAGTTGTTGTTTTATCCTTAGAATTCGGTGCTCTGGAATCCATGCCATGCAGTTCTTTGTATCCAACAGGACCCCAATGAATTCTATGGAATGGGGGGAGGTTGGATTCTTGCCAGTTTATAGTTACACCAAGCCTTTCTGTGGTGTGAAGGGAGTATGCCAAGGCTTCTTCCAATATATATCTGGTGGGGGAGGTGATGAACCAGTCATCTAGGTATGGAAACACCTGGAATCCGTGCAGTCACAGATGAGCTGTGACAACTGCCATGCACTTTGTGAACATTCTGAGGGCTGTAGAGAGTCCGAAGGGCAGTACTCGGAACTTTAATGACTGGCTCCCGCACGGAAGCGAAGGAATCTTCTTGATGGTCTGTTCACCTTTATGTGGTAGTACGCATCTTGAAGATCTATAGAGCACATCCAATCATCTGCCTTCAAGAGTGGGAAGATAAACTGTATTGTGACCATCCAGAATTTCTGTTCCCATTGAGGGGAAGAGTAATGGACACCCATGGCAGAAAGGGTCTTACCATCCTGTTCACATCTAGCCAGTGTGTCTTTTACTTTGGGTCCAAATAATGAAGTGGCTTTAATAGCAGCATTCAGAAAGGAAGCCTTGAAGGGTTCCACGAAATCACACAGGCACATCCAGGCATGCTGCCTCAGGACAATGCCTTGAATGCCAAAGAACCTTGAGACTTTTTGTGCCACATCTTCCCACTCTTCTGGTTTCTGGAGAAAGC
This sequence comes from Protopterus annectens, assembly GCF_019279795.1. Classification (NCBI taxonomy): domain Eukaryota; kingdom Metazoa; phylum Chordata; order Ceratodontiformes; family Protopteridae; genus Protopterus; species Protopterus annectens. The sequence goes on along the minus strand of NC_056747.1, from coordinate 14,797,188 downwards.
CCATTGAGGGGAAGAGTAACAGACACCCACGGCAGAAAGGGTCTCACCGTCCTGTTCACATCTAGCCAGTGTGTCTTTTACCTTGGGTCCAAATAATGAAGAGGCTTCAATGGGAGCATTCAGAAAGGAAGCCTTGAAGGGTTCCACAAAATCACACAAGTACATCCAGGCATGCTGCTTCAGGACAATGCCTGCACCCGCTGCTCTAGCTGCTCCTTCTGATGTGTGAGAAATCAGATGCATGGAGGAGTTAGAGATCGATTCAAGGGTGGCTAAATGTGAGGCCACTTTGTCCCAGACCTCATCAGACACAGCTCTGGCCAAAGTTTCAGAGAGCTCAGAAATTAAGTCTCTTTGAAGCCTGGTAAAATGTGCCATATAATTCAGGGGCCTGACTGCAAAGGTCACTGATGCAAAAGTACACTTCCCTTATCTGTCAAGCACCCGGGACTCTTTGTTGGGTGGATGGACAGTCTGGCTTTCTTCAGCCAGATCCTTTTTTGTTGCGGCTGCTACCACCAAGGCATCTACAGAAAGACCTTTGGACCGATGAGGATCACTATCCGGAGGGGACAAGATTTTATCTGGCCTCTGGGGAATGGCTTCAACAGTGTCAGGAGCCTTCCATGCATGCTGCACGATGAGTCAGACAATGTCGTTGGCAGGTGGAGTAACCCAGGAGGTGGGGGGGCTGGGCACGAAAGGCCTGCAGGAACACAGACTCTTCAGAGGTTGGGTTAGAGGGCTGCCATTCACCTCTCTGTTTAAGTATTTTGAGGATATCTCCAAAGGATATCTCAGAGGGTGACCGAGAGGACCCTTCCCCCATCATCAAAGTCTGTGTCTTCCGTGAGGGACTCCTCTGGGGAGTCCACGTGCTTCCTCTTACATGAATTCTTGTGATGAACTTCCTCAGGCAGAGAATCTGGGGAAGACAGTGCAAAAGGGGCCTCCTGTGGGAGTGTGTCCTGAGGAACTTGTGCCCGGTGTCCACTAGGGGTGGCTTGTGTAAATTGCAGTCCAGAGGAGGACGGGGGTACTCATAGCACAGGATCACAAACAGATGCAATGGCCCTCTCCATGAGTTGGAAGGCTGGTACACCCCAGGAGGTCACACCTCGCTCAAGCAAATCAGCCTGCCGACTCAGAGTCCCTGGATGGCTGTGAAAAACAGGGGTACATATGTCACAGCTGGCATCCTGAGCAGTGACTGGAGTGACAAGTCTCTCCTGCCACAAAGGCAACTGCGGCTCCTTAGTGAGGGCCATAAAAGGAGCCGTAGCGAGGGAAGTCTGTGCTACAGCAAGGGGCTTCAGAGACAATGAAGGAGGAGAATAGATAAGGGTCTTTGGAGAAGGGTGTTTACCTCCGAAGGAAGAATAGGTCCTGAAGGTTTGGATACCTCTGGCTGAAAGCAATTGATCCACAAAACACACCACATCATGTTCAGAGAGGCTTCTAGTGAATCTCATGGCCATAGCTGAAGGGGAGTCAGGTCTATCCAAGGATGAAGGAAACTTGGTGCCCACAAAGGGGCCTTTGGATGGTGCTAAAATAGGTGTCTGCACCGAGAACAATGGAGCTGTTAAGGCTTGTACTACTGGTGTCTGCACCGAGGAGATCATTGGTGCCGAAGGTAAGGTCTGCACCGAGGTCAGTGCCGAAGTGGTAGTCGGCACTGTGGTAGGTGCCGAAAGAGTCTGTATGGAAAATGAGGTGGTTGGTACTGAGAGGATAGTCAGTGCCATGTAAATTGCCAGAGCTAAAGCAGGAGAGGACATCAGAACAGTCATTGATGCTGTAAAGGTCTGCATCGATGAAAAAGTCGGTGCTGGTAAGGAAGTCTGAACCAAGGGGCCCCTCGGTTCCGATGAGGTGTAGGGCACAATACTCGGTGCTGAAGTAGCGGATAGTGCCAAAGGCTTCGGTGCAGAAGATCTAGGCACCGAAAGCCTCGGGACAGAGGAAGTCAACTCCGAACTAGAAAGTTTGGCCTTCTTAGGTCTCGGTTCCTGGGGGCCCCAGCAGGAGACGACAGAAGAGACTTGGCCTTCTTATGTTCATCCCTTTTCTTATAGGAACTAGGAGGGATTGAAGCCTCTGACCCAGTAATAGGCTCTGTAAAGGAAGATTTAAGTAGTCTCTTTAAGATCAGTTTATTTTTTCTTTCCACCAAAGTCCTGTTAGAAAAGTTCGCACAAATCCTGCAAGGCGGGTCAACAGTTAAGTGGGGCACACCCAAACAGTAAGCACATAACAAATGTGCATCCGAAATAGGCAATTTATGCCCACAATCCACACATCTCTTAAATCCCGGACTACCTTTTTTCTCTGCCATGATAGGTAGGAGGAAGAAAAAGAAAGGAAGGAAGAAGGTACCAACACAATGGTACGAGAAATATCCAAAGGTAAAGCAAAGAAAGGTTTTACCAATGATGGTAAAGGAGTTACCTCAAGGTAAGAAGAAAGAAAAGCTGGAAAAAAACAAAAGAGAGTCACTAGATGCAATAGGGTAAGAGATAGCTATTTAACAAAATTTCAACTGAGAAAATCTGTAATACGATTAGGTATTATCAAAGAAAGTTTTACTTGGCTCAAGAGAAGTGGCTTGCCATAACTGAATGGTGATGTGGCAAACAAAATCTGGGGTAATGGAGTGGGGAATTGTGGGTAAGAGTTTAGCTTGAGAGTTTGTGGCTGTCGCGAGCTTGGAAGATGGTCAACACTGGTAACCCAGACGTAATGACTGAACGAGGATTAACAATATCAGTTTCCAGTTTCTCAGTTTTTGTATTATCTTTTGTTTAGTCTCTTCCCACATATCTTTAGCCGCCATAACAGAATCCTTTTTTAATCTGCATTCCTAAATACTACATTTTATTGTGTCCCCATAAATATGAGTATTGCTGAACCAATTCACGTGTGGGTACGGGAGCACTTTATAATCTCAAAATTCTGAAATACCGAATTTCAGAATCCCAAGATCATAAAGCCGAAAGCTCTAAACACCGAAACCCCAGAAGCGCAAATTTCAAAATCCCGACGTTCAGAGATGTTACAGTAGCGCTTCTAGTGTTGCAGTGTTTGAATGGAAGTTCAGGTAAGTATGTATATTTAAGGGTGTTGGTTAGGGGCTTTAGTGTATGTCAGTGTGTGTTGTGACTGTGATGTGTGTGTGCAAGGGGAATGTAGGTGTGTGGTGGTGTTTTCATGTTTGTCTGTGTAGTGCAACCATGGAGTTAGTATATTTAAGTAGGGGGGTGTGAGAGATGCAGCTCCCCACATGGGGGTACAGGGGGGCTTGCCCCCCTGCTTGTGTGTAGTGTAGGTCTGTGTGTGGGGGGAAGGTGTGTGTTTGTGTATGTGTGTGGTGTCTGGTTAGTGTAGGATTCGCGACTTCAAAATTCACTCTTTTGGGATTTCGGTATTTAGAGCTTTCAGCTTTATGGCCTCAAAATTCTGAGAATAGGTATTCAGGATTTCGGGATTATAAAGTGAATTCATGGGTACATAGTTTATGGCTATAGTCTTTGTTTTACCTTCATTAATTTTATATCCTGAATAAAACTTGAAACTGTCTCAGAATGTTCAACAACAATGACATGTCACAAGATGGTGGCACATATGAGATGTCTCAAGATGGCTGAACATTGAGTAACAACTTAATTCTGGCTCTCCCAGTGTGAAAACAGAAATGCAGCAGAGAAAGTCAGTGGTCTTATATTTCTGGGTAGATTTAATTTACTGGCTAGTAAGTACATTGTCTGGATGCCAAGAAAAAAAAGACCTGAAAATCAGGTACAAAAGATGAGGAAAAAAAAAACACTAACTGAAAAGTACTGCAGTATAGACTAACTGCACACAGACCTGATTAAAATAAACAAAACACTGATGGAGTATATCAACTCAAAATTAATAAAATGCTAGAAAAAGTGGAAGAAGCTTTAACAGATATTCAGATGATGTGATAAAACTGCAAAAATCAGACGTAGAAATGAAAAAAGGGTTGGCTGAATATGAGGCTGTCAAAAACAGATGTATCAAAAAATAACAGAATTAGAGGGCAGAGCACACAGGGAGAACCTGAGATTTTCTGCTGTACCAGAGAAGCTGGAAAGAACAGACTGTATTAATTTTATGAAAGCACAAATAAGCAACTGGACTGGTATTCCACAGCAGGAGTTGTTAAAGGAAAGAGCACATCGTGTGTATGCTCCAAACCTGACTATGAGAAAGCAACCTAGACCTTTAGTAGTAAAGATGCAATCTACCAGCAGAAAGAGTTGATTCTGACAAAACTGGAAGGACAGAGTACTAACAGTGGGAGACAGCAGAGTGTTTTTGGAAAATGAATACTCACTGTACACCAGGCAGAACAGGAGTAAATTTATTCAACTATTCAGGAAATGTTAAGAAACAGTCATGATATTCAAACTGCTATACAACAAAACCAGGCAGCACTTAACTGAAGCAAAGGCTGTACCATGCGTCTTAGCATGGATAACCTTTCCTTTAGGTTAATCCAAGTCTATAAGTGTGACTGTTAGTTTGGGTAAAGCTTCAATATTTGAAGATGTACATAGTTTTGTGTGTTAATAGGTTTTATGGGAGTATTAGGGATGTGTTTGTTTTTTTTAAACAAAAAGTTTTGTAAGATATAATATAGGCTCAAATGGACATGACAAGAAACAACTGTATAGAAGATCAACCTGCCAAATTGTGTATGCATGTTTCACAAAGGCTGACACTTTTTAGACACTTAACAAAAAAGCTGTTACACATAAAAGAGAATAATAACTTTTTAACACAATAATGCTTTCTGTAATATCATTTTAATGGTTTCACAGAAAAACACAAAAAAATAGAGAGTAGTGAACTATATTAAAAATGTAGAGTGCAAATGGCTATGCTGGTTATTCAGCAGACTACCCTAAATAGTTTCTCCAAAGCCAACTTCATGCTTCTTAATACAGAATTGGCAAACTTCACAACACCCATGCAGATAGACAATAGAGGTACAACTGCTGAATCCTGCACAAATGCACTTTATAAGCACTTCCACAAGTACATGGATCCTGCTATCCCTAACAGAACCAAGATGCTATCCTCCAAAAAAAGGAAGTGGTCCCCTGCCATAAACAAACTCTACAACAGAAGAAAGAAACTGTTGCAAAAAAAGAGTAAAATCCCATAATTGGAGAAACTCCCTGGTCAGTAAGAAGCTGAGATCCCTCATAAAATCCTCCAAAGCTAGTTACAAAAACAAATTTGCCACTGATTCTAAAGACAACCACAAATGATTCTATATGTATGTCAAGAATCTCAATGGCAGCACTCAGATCTGCTTTGAGTTACAGCACAATGGCACTAAATATACAGAATCAACTGATATTGCCAACATCCTGGCAGACAGGTTCAGTGCTAACTTTACCCCCTCTCACCCCCTAAAGGGCCCATCTGTGTACCGGAAGAATGCAAAATTCCTGTAATCATGGCTGCACAGGTAAAAGCCACACTCTCCAAAGCCAAGAACACAGCATCCATGGGACGTGACAACATCCCAGGCTGTGTTCTACATGAACTACAGAACAAAGTGGCACCCCACCTAACCACCATGTTCAATCATAGCCTCACCTCAGGCTTTGTACCCATTGAATGATGCACAGTAACAGTTATCCCACTCCACAAAGGAGGAGCCACCATGGACCCGGGAACTACCGCCCCATTAGACTGATGAGCCTGGTCTGCAAGGCCATGGAACTTATAAACAAAGACAATGGTAATCTCCAAACTCTGGACCCAACCCAGTTCGGGTTTGTATAAGGTAGATCATGTCTCCTAAACCTGATATACTTCTTTGAAGCAGTCACCAAAGCCGTAGACGAGGGTAAGGTGGTTCACACAGCCTATCTACATCTCACCAAGGCTTTTGACACCACCCCCCACTCTGGAACTATAGATAAAGTCACTAAACTAGGTATAAACCCTTATGTCACAAGATGGGTTGCCAACTGGCTCACTGACACTGTGAAAGTAGCAGACTCCAAATCCGACTTCAGGCCAGTGACAACTAGAATACCACAGGGTTCAGTCCTGAGTCCTCTCATGTTTGTTATCTACTGCTCTGAACTACAGGCTAACACAGAAGGTCTTTGGCTAATGAAGTCCGCAGATGACTGCAAACTAGAAGCCATAATCAAAACTCCTAATGATGTGGACATCCTACAAAAGGGCCTCACTGAGAGAGATGCCTGGTGTGAAAGCCATGGCCTCAAGCTCAATGCCAAAAAGTGCATTGTCATCCCCTTTGGAAAAACTCTGTACCCATGAACTATCACATAGGTGGCAGTCTACTTAACACCAAAACACAGGTGGACAGTAGTCTCTCCTTTGATAATCACATCACCAAAGTAGTCAGGAAATCCTTCTACATGGCACACCTCATCACAAAAGGTTTCTCAGCCCGGAAAAAAGAAGTCATTGTTCCCCTCTATTCGTCACTCATTAGGCCCATTATAGAGCACAATGCCCCTTTTGGTATGTACCTCACAAGACTTCTACAACAACTGGAAAGGCCGCAGAAATACCTCACAAAGAGGATTACTGGCCTCAAACAAACTCTAGCTTTACTCTGTTGCATATCGACTACTCAGAGGTGATCTCTGCCCAACATAATAAGAAATTCACCCAGGGGGATCACTTCTGTGGCTCTGCTCGACAGGGGCACAGGAAAATAATTTTCTTGGGTGGCGAAAGCCAGGATACCTTTTTGGCTAGTCTTTTATAGGCCCCAGGGCCGATAGCCTAGTACCTACCTATGAAAAAAGGAAAAGAGTATTTATATTAATTGCAAGAGGAGCTCCAATAGTACACAAGAGAATAAAAAAGATGATAATCATAGATTTGTAGTACTAAAGGGCTACTGGCAAGGGAGGAGGATTACAGTGGCATGTACTTATAGTCCACCTAAAACTTCTATAATGGAGCTTAAAACAATTTTGGGAGAAATAATCAGCTTTCAGCAAGTAATATTACTTATAGGTGGGGAATGTAATTTGATTTGCAGCAATAAATGTGTCTGGGGACCTAGAAGGGAAAACATAACAAAGGAGGGTAGATTTGTGAAGAAATTTATGAAACTGTTTGGTATGGAAGATATGAATTCAGTTCGGAGTTAATTTACATACTATTCCCTAGGATACAAAAACTGGGCTAGGCTAGAAAGAATTTATATTTTACAGGAACATGTGCATTTAACTGAGTCTTGATATGTACCCAATAACTATTTCAGGTCATGCACCAAAAATAACTAAAATAAAAATATAGGATAATAAAATAAAAAAGTAACACTGGTGCTTTCCCACCTATCTGTTGAAAAGAGGGGAAATTAAGAAATGGGCAGTAGAAATTATTCAGGAGCTATTACAACAATAAAAATGTCTTCTGAAAATATAGCTAGGCAGTGGGATACAGTTAAAGTGCAGTTTAAAAATAGGGTGCAAATAAAAACAATGGAGAGGTGGTTAAGTAGTAACAAGAATGATTTAGAGGGACTGACAAATGTTAAAAAGCATTGCAGAAGAGGAATCCCTCAGAACAAGATAAGCAGCAAATGCAGAATACTAAAAATAATGGATTTCCTCTATATATGCACGAGTTTAGAAAGAGTGCCGTTAAGCAAATGTTTTTTAATAATAACTTTAGAGCACAAAAGCTTTTAGCAGAATGACTTGGAAACAGAAAGTAGAAAGGGCTGTCATCAAGCTTAAGGAGCCTTTAACAAGGAAGATAATAAGGGAGCTTGTAGAAGTGTTAGAAATATTTCTGACATTCTATGAAAGACTGTAGAAAGCAGAGAAATATGGAAAACAAGAAAGGGTACACATGGAAATGTTTATGAAAGAATTAAATATGCCAAGGTTTGAGGTAGATGAAGCTCAATTACTAACAGGATAGGAGGAGAACAGATAAAAACCAGGATGTAGACCCAATCTACAGGAAAGACCCAGGAATAGATGGTATTCCTGTGGAGGTTTGGAAGGTATGAGGGAAAAAAACTGATAAAGATCTGGAAAATGTAATCAGTGGAGGTTAGAAAGGATTGGGAAAAGAGACAGAATAAGCAATCCACAGACAAACAATAGGAGGATATATGTATGTATGTCTCCCAAATATGCAATAAAATCTAGAAGATTTAGGATTTTTGCTTGGAAATGTTTCCATTGATATTTTTATATCCCAAGTAGACTCCAGAGAAGTTTTATTCACATAGATAGAAAATGTTGCAGGTGTGATGGGGAAGAGGCAATTGGGAGCATATTTACTGGGAGTGCAGTGAGTGGTGAACATTAAGGATTCCCTGTGGGATGCACTGTCAGACATGCTGGGTGGGCAGAGTGGTGGGATGAGGGAGATGATTTTCTCATCTATGATACAGAATTGGAATTGCCTAGACATGGTAAGGCCTTGCTGTCTCTAATTATGGTGGCTGTCAAAAAAGCAATTACTTGAAAAAGGAAATAAAATCTAAGTCATCTATATTAAAAGTAGTGAATACAGTAACAGACATAAAACAACTAGAACTGAGATCTTTAAAAAAAAAGTAGGAACAAACTACATAGGAAAAAATGGGAATTGTGGGAACAATACATACAGGGGAGGAATGACATTTAAAAGAAGGCAGGACTTAAATGAGTTATATAATGTTTGAAAACAATTGGGCAGATTGTTAGTCATGCATAATGTTTGCAACTGGGAGTAGGTCAGTATGGTTTGTGATGTAAAATGCTTGCAATTAGGATTGTGTTGGTGTGGTTTGTTTTCATTTATACAAATGTATGATTGCTTATGTCGTAAGTGATGGTTTAATAAATATGTTTCTTGTTTTAAAAAAAGGGGCAGGAACTGAATACTTTACATAATGCTGCTTAGGTTTATAGGTGTGTACTAGGCTAATGGCCCTGGAGCCTTTACAAGCCAAGCCCATAGGATTACCCTGGCATCGTGCCACCCGACATTAGTTCCCAGTGTCTCTGTCTAGTAGAGCCAACTGGAGTGATCCCCGGGGGTGAATTTTCTATTTCCAATCCACTCACCAAGATTTCTCTTGAAGAGTGCCAGTGAGGTGCTCTGTTTGATATGTATGGGAAGTCTATTCCATAGCACGGGCAGTCTCTGGATTATGAACCTGTCCCTCCAGCATGTTCTGTTGATTGTGGTAATGAGTTTGAGGTCTCTGGAGCATGTGGTGCAGAGGGATTGGGATTTCTTTAGATGTAGCATTTCTAACACAGCTAGGTCAGACATGGCTTTGTAAGTCAAGCAAAGATCACCTCTAAGTAGGCGATATGAGACAGAGAATAGTTGGAGATTTTTGAGTCTGTCCATATAGGACAAGTGTTTAAGGCCTAGGATCATCTTTGTGAGGTACTTTTGTGGCCTCTCCAGTTGTTGCAGGTGTCTAGTGAGGTACATGCCAAGTGGGGCATTGTACTCGATGACTGGCCTAATGAGGGAAGAGTAGAGGAAGACAATGACCTCTTTCTTCCTGGGTGTAAAACCGTTAGTAATGAGATGTGCCACATAGAAGGACTTTTTGACCAAAGTGGTAATGTGGTGGTCAAAAGAGTTTGCTGTCACCTTGTGTTCCCAGATCTCTTATGCCTTCTGTGTTCAGTGGACTACCATCAATGTGGTAATTCATGGGAACAGAGTTTTTCCCAAAGGGGATGATGACACATTTTTTGGGATTGAGCTTAAGGCCATAGTTCTGACACCAGTCATTGGTCTCAGTGAAGCCTTTCTGTAGGATGTCAACATCACTTGGGGAGTTAATAATAGCTCCCAACTTGCACTTGTCTGTGAACTTTGTCAACCAGAGTCTCTTTGTGTTGGCCTGGACTTCAGACAAGTAGATACCAAACAGGATATGACCCAGGATCAAACCCTGTGGGACTCCACTCGTGACTGGTCGGCAGTCTGACTTGGAGTCAGCTACTTTCATACTGTGGGCTCTGTGAGCCAGTTTGCAACTCCTCTAGTCATACAGATGCCTAGCTTAGTGAGTTTTTCTATGATTCCTGAGTGGGGAATGGTATCAAAAGCCTTGGCCAGATCAAGGTAGCTGTATGAACCACCTTGCCTTCAACCACAGATCTGGTGATTGACACAAAGAAGTCAACCAGGTTGAGCAGGCATGATCTATCCTTCACAAAACCAAACTGTATGGGATCCAGAGTTTGGAGATTCCCTATTTCCTTTGTTTATTAGGTGGCGTAAGCTATGGAACCTTGCTGGCTAGGCTTACGTAGGCCCTTGGGCCGATAGCCTAGTACTTACCTATGAACCTATAATGATTTGCAAGGTGATTAGTTTGTGGTCAGATCTAATCAGGGAGGAGTTGACTACTGGGGTAGAGCAATGGTCACTCATGTTAGTAATGACCTGGTCAAGGATGTTGCTATCTCTAGTGGGGGTAAGAATGAGCTGGTCCAGGGCATTGGAATTAATGAAGTCCAGGAAACATTGGGCTAGTGCATTGGTACAGGAGTAGTTTTCCCAGTTAATGGAGGGGTAGTTGAAGTCACCTAATATGAGAGTGTTAGGTTGGACCCTAATATTCTCCAGGGTGCTTAGGAATGTGAACTGTGAGTCTTGGGACATGGTTGGGGACCTACAGCAGACTGCGACCTGAATTGGTGTCTTACCCAATGTTAGCTGCACCTGAAGTATCTCTGATGCATTATGTTGGGCTACCAGTCTGGAGGTGTGCACATCCGTTATGAATATGGAAACACCACCACCTTTGGTGCTTCGGTCCAAGTTCTGGGGCCAAAAGGTATGGAATGAGTTATAGCCTGGCAGTCCAGGGATGCTTTCTGCTGCTTTGAATCAGGTCTCTGTTACAGCACAAATGTCGATGTTCTCCATTTTAAGGTGTGCTTCGAGCGAGTGCATTTTGAGATTTAGACTTCTAGCACTGAGCAGCATGACCTTCAGATTGCATTTGTTTGTTGCTCTTACGGTGGTAATTTGGTCTTTGGAACACAGCCTAAAAAAGACACTATAAGTGTGGCAAGAGCCTTGGCCAGTATCCAGAAGCCCAGGTGTGACAGATGCAGGCCATCTCTGGCAAAGCATCAAGGTCTGTCAGTCATGTCATCCCAGGCAGAAAGATACTGGATCCCCTTAGAATGACACCAAAAACTTAGCCAATTGTTGAAATCAATAATTTTCTGCTTGTACTGTGGTATCATTCTGGGTGATGGTAGGATGCTGCTCAGGGCTAGGGTTATATCTACCCGGGCTAAATAATCTGAGAGCTCCTACATGTCTCTCTTGATGTAGTCCAGGGAGGTACATCTCGGGTCATTCACACCCACATGTACAATGACAGAGTCATTTTTGTACCTGTTGTTGAGGGACCTGTGTGTGTAAGTTATGTGGTGGATCCTGGCACCTGACAGGCAGCTGATTGTTACTTTCTCCTTATTCAACCTAGTGAGTGGGACATCAGTGTACCTCATTATCGAGTCACCTATGACTAGTGTGTTGGGCTTGCTGTTTTGCCTTAGGGGCTTTGGTTGAGTGACACACTGTTTAGGAGACTTATGAGTCTTGTGATTAGTTTGTGCTGTGGTGGTTCAGTGCATTTATGCCTTGGAAGCCTCTGCTGTTTGGGTAGATTTTTTATTGAGAGCCTCCACAAAGGTGAATGTGTGGTTTGTGTTTTTATGTGAAGGCAGTGCTAGTGTGTGTTATGGAGGGCTATGTGTTGCATGTGGTGTAGTGAAAATGTTGACCTTCTCCTCTTGACCAGCTATTCCGGTCTTGGCTGGAGAGTGGGTGGCTTCCAATCTGGAAATATAAATGCATCTCTCGCAAGTCTGAGTGTTGGGAGGTAAGAGGAGAAGGTTGTCAGTGTACATGAGGCAGCTACTACATTGCCTCAGGATGCCCAAGTTCACTAGGTTAATAGGAGAAAGCACAGGGACCTGACCTTTAGAAATGCCTGGAGGAGTGGGCATTAATAAGTACTGGAGCTGTTTCCTTATAGAACATTTAGTGCTGGTAGCTCTTTTGTGTGCTACAATAATTGCTACAAGAAGTCTGGTAAAGTGCTAGACTAATAAGCTAATAAAAGTGCAGGAGAAGAGAGAACTAGCAGATCTAAGGGAAAAACTGAAGAACAGAGTTTTTTGGCACCACTCAGAAACTTACAAACAGTCCTGAATACAGCAAATCTGTATCTGGACTACACTATTTACAGGAAATGTGGGAAGCAAGCACAAATGCAAGCTTTTAAACCAGAAAGTTGAATAAGATGGAAAAACTGCTCAAACCACCAATAAAGTATAATTTCTGGGCCAGAAACTACTCCTCTTGTGGTAGATAGGCTACCTAGTGCTTACCACTCCCACTGATAAGCTAGAAGGCTTCCCTTCAACACAGAAAGGCTTGGGGGGGGGGGCTCAGAAGCTTACAAACAGTCCTGGATATAGAAAATCTGTATCTGGACTAGACTAGTTACAGGAAAGGCAGGAAACAAACTTAGAACTTTTTTTTTTTACAGAAAAGCAGTTAAAACAGCACTAAAACAATTCAAATAGAGTGCAAACTCAGACACGAGTTGTAGCAACATTAAAGCAAATACAGTTTAAATAAATGCAATTTATTCAAACAGTATTCTGAACTGAATTCAATTATTGTTTTATTCAACTCTGAACAGTTAAAAAGTGCCAAAAGTATACTCATCAGCTCTATATTTCCATATTGTCAGTCAGAACACAAGGAGATTCTAGCAAAGTTTTTTTTTTCAGTAAAGTGGAAAGGGAGAAAGGTTATATGATATACAGCAATGTATGTGAAGCATAATATTTGTGAATTTTAACTTGTTAATACAGTTTGATTACTTTTATATAAATGTAAATGTGCCTATGTCGCAAGTGATAATTCAATAAAGGTGTTTAAAAACAATGTCTGGAAAGTGTGGTTTAACAGTATTTTAAGAGTAGTACCAACATCCTGGAAGAAAGCGGTGTTAGCTGTAATTCCTGAAGATGGTAATGATCCATCAGATCCAGCTTCATACAGGCCCATTTCAATACTAAACCATGATTATAAAGTGTTTATGTCTATAATGGCTAAAAGAATGGCAAATGTAATGCCAAAATTGATAGCTATAAATCGATGTGGTTTTGTGGAGTGGAGGCAAACAACTGACAACATGAACAGAACCTTGATGATCCAGAAGGAAGCAGAATCCAAGAAAATACCACTGTTGTTGGTGGGTCTTAATGCAGAGAAAGCATTTGACAGAGTATGCAGGCAGTTTATGAGCAGGGCAATGGAAGCATTTGCATTCCCTGATAAAAGTATAAGGTAGATTAAGAGGATATATGAGTGATTGGAGTCAAAAAATTAAAGTGGCTGGGCTCCTCTCTGATAATGTCTGCTACAGCAGAGGAACCAGGCAGGGGGTGTCCTCTTTCTCTTTTGTTATTTGCTTTAAATTTAGAACAATTGGCAAAGAAAATAAGTGACTCAGAAATTCAAGTATAAAAGCTGGCCCAACTTGCAGGTGATATTATTTTACACCTGATAAAAACAGAAAAGGATATTTCAGTGTTGTGGAACATTTTCAGACAGACTCGTATCTTTTTCAGGATACAAAATTAATAAAGCTAAAACAAATGCAATATCTGTAAATTATGTACCCACACACAAATTGGTGCAGCAATATCCATATTTATTGGGACATGATAAAATGAAGTACTTAGGAGTATGCATTAAAAATTATTCTGGTGTGGCAGCTAAGGATATGTGGGAAAAGACTAAACAAAAGATAATTCAAAAACTGAGAAATTAAAGCTTTGTTATATGGATAGTAAGATACAAGTAATTAAAATGTTTTTAGTCCCTTTAGTCTTAATCACAGATCAGCATATTTTTATCAATCAGAGGAGAACTTGTGGATAAGCAATTAATAAAGAGCTAAAGGATTTTATTTGGGAGGGGAACACAGCAAGAGTCAAGTGGGATAAAAAATAAGTTATGTACTATGTTCCATCTGAGTAGTTGTACTTCATTTGTCTTCAACCTGTGGGAATACGGATCCGTATCGGATCCGAGCTGGCAAATATTACTAGCATCAGCTCCGAGCTCCAGACTCCTCTCCTTACCCATAATATACCTCCACTGCCTTCCATCCCCAGATCGAGTTTGCTGAACCTATACTTAGAACCCGACCTGATAACATACATGTGACATATACTGCAGCCTGTTGGCTGAACATGCGTCAAGGTCCTGGGGAAGGAGGGAGGGATGGTTGAAGACAAATGAAGTACTACTACTCAGATGGAATGTTATGGTGAGTACATCACTTCTTTATCTGAAGTAGTTTACTTCATTTGGTCTTCAATCTGTGGGACAGAGTCCCCAGCTACTAAACACCTGGGAGGCCCTCATGGAAGGAAATTCCGGAGCACAGCGGAGCCAAAAGGATGCTCTCCTTCTAGAAGTCAAATCCAATTTGAAATGAGAAATAAACGTATCAGATGAGGACCAAGTAACTGCCGAGCAAATGTCATCCAGACACTCTAGACCAGAAAGCTACAGACGTAGCCATGGACCTAGTGGAATGAGCTTTAACCTGACCTGGAAGAGACATGCCTTTGTCCTTATAGACCTGCAGGATTGCATAAAGAAATCAATCTAGCTATAGTGACCTTGGAAATAGGTTTTCCCAAAAAGGGTCTACAGAATGAAACAAACAATTGATCAGATTTACGAAAACTTTTTGTCCTGTGTAAATAGAACCGTAACTGTCTATGAACATCCAACATGAGTAGCTTGTATTCCATCCTGTTGGTAAAATTGGGAAAGAACACAAGCAAATTTATATTGATATTGACTGGTGATGCCACCTTAGGAAGAAAAGATGGGTTGGTTCGAAGGGAAACTCTATCTTTATGAAAATCATGTATGGAAATTTGATGGAAAAGGTCTGTAACTCCGAAACCCTTCTAGCAGAGGTAATAGCGACCAGAAAAGCTGTTTTCCACAATATAAATTTTAGATCTGCAGTTACAGCAGGCTCGAAAGGCAGAGCGACCAGAGCTTGGAGAACCATAGTAAGGGGGGACAGGATCTTTGACCAGGAGGCGTAGCAAAAAGGTGCCTTTGATAAAGGCTTTACACAGTCTAGAAGATGCCAAGGTTGCAGAATTCTCGCCCACATGAAAATGAGAAATGGCAACCAACTGATCTTTGACAGTAGAAGAACTAGCTCCACGCTGGAAAATATCAGCTAGGAAATCAAGAATAGCAGAAATAGGAGCCATGAAAGGATCTCACACACAGTCTCACACATGAAAAAGGCACTGACCTCGTAAGTATTACAGTGATAAGCTGTTATCTACTTGTTACTTGATATCGATGTTATTAAGTGGAGGTCTTTATCTCTTTGTGCTGCTGAACGTATCTGAGCTGTTTCATGTGGCTACCTTTATTTCTTGAAACAACATTGCTTGTACTGTTATAGAAGAGTAGTAAAAGGATTGTAGCAATCGGATTACTACCTGTGAATATGTATTGTTTTTGCTTGTTCTCTGCTTTATCCCCTTGTTAGCATGGGCAAATGCATATGATAAACATTGTGTTATGTGGATGTTTTCAGCCTAATGTACTTTACTTAGTTTTTATACTTTTCTGCCTATTTCCTCTGGCTTTCCTTTCCAGTATCAGCTCTCTCCAGTCTCCTCTCTGAACCTCCTTATCCATCCTTACATTTGTAAAAGCATCACCCCCTCTAGTCTTTACCCTTACTCAGCTCCTCTGATCCTCCCCTGCCCATCAATCTTTATTTTCCCTCTTCTCTTTTACCCTATTTACCTAATCATAATTGGTTCTTTTCTTTCTATTTTGTTTTACAGCTTAAACGCACAGCACTAATACTCGCACTGTCCTTCCTAATCGACTCGCAGCCCAAATTGGAACTCACTGTCTGCAATCACC
This sequence comes from Protopterus annectens, assembly GCF_019279795.1. Taxonomy (NCBI): domain Eukaryota; kingdom Metazoa; phylum Chordata; order Ceratodontiformes; family Protopteridae; genus Protopterus; species Protopterus annectens. Next base: position 14,781,174 of record NC_056747.1, on the reverse strand, counting down.
ACCGGGAATCCTACTGCTGGACTAAGTTGTGCCTCCCAAAACTTTCACAGTGTAGGTGTCAGCATAGAGCTTTAGTTGTTATTTTCTGCGTTTCTATTTATTTTTTGCTATAGTAGTGGCTAGCACACCAGTGGACCTACCCTGAGGCCGTCTAAATCTCCCGTTTTTGTCTACCTCCCTTAGTTTCATGCTTTTTTTGATTTTTAATTGACGTTCCCCACTTCAGCCACCAGATGACAGTAGAATACTAGGTATAGTCCATGCAAAGCTGAATCTCAAGTTAAAAGAAAAAAAAACAAAATATATATGAACTAGAAATACTTCATCCCCCTCCCGTGCATTTCAGGTATAAACTCCCTTAACACCCCAGCAGTGTAGTTTTCCTTTGTAAACTACTTTTATTTCCCTTTTTAGTATGGCTTTTCTCTCACACACAGTCTACGTTACCTGCTAAGTTGTATCCCATGACTGGACTTGACTGACTGGTTCCTGGCATTCTTGCCTCTCGGCTCTATATACCCGCTCCATTCGCCCTCTGGGCTCACTTCGCTCCTATACCCAGTCCCCATTTCCCACCTGCCCCCACCACCTCTATATTTATATACACTTAGCCACTCCCCATCCTTATAGACCAATACTATCCCTCCAGCCTCCTCTACATAAAACAATTCTACCCCTCCCCTTCCTTCCAGTCCTAGCATCCATACCTCCCCAAACCTATTACCCAAAATAGAGCCATCCCATTCCACTTTCCCACTCTGCTTCATACTCAGCAATATTGTAAAAGCTCTATACACAGTTATGTCTACAAGTCCCCTTTGCTCCATAATACTAATATTTCTCTCCCTATCCTGTCTTACCCTTCTCACAAGTTCTCCAAATACTAGTCACTCTCCTCCCTTGCATACAACCCACTAATTCCCCACAAATGACAAGCACTCCTCAATCCACATATCCCCCTGCCTCTACTTCTTCAACAATGTCCTCCTTTTTCATTTTAAACTTATATCCATCCATGACTACTACTCCCCAATCCCAAGCAAGTCTACCCTTTCCTATTACCTATCTCTCAAACCAGATACAAAGCACTCCAAACACTTCTACTCCCTGATTTGTCACCTCATCACCATCCTGCTATCTGGGGACATCCACCATAACCCCGGTCCCTCTTCTCCAAATAACCCTAATACACAAATACTCCATCCTCCCTCAACAAGAAAGACCCTCATTTTCACAACACTAAATGCTCAGACTTTATGTAATAAGATCCCTAACTTCCATGCATGGTTTCTCCATAATCAACCGGCCATCCAGTCTATCTCAGAAACCTGGCTAAAACTCCATATCAAAGACTTTGAAATTATCCCTGCCAACTACCACATCATTAGAACAGACAGGACCCGTAAGAAAGGTGGTGGAGTGGCACTCCTCTACTCTTCCTCCGTTTCAGTCACCCCCTACAATAAACCCATTCCCCAATTTGCCAGTGCTGAATTAACTCTGGCCCTACTTCAGCTAAACAAACACAAATACATTTGCATAGCTGCTCTCTACATACCTCCTGGAAACAATATCCCTATTCTTGAGGATATCCTCTCGTGCTTCTACTCTAACATTACCACTGAAATCATAATTATGGGTGATGTTAACATTAACTGGACCTCCATCCAATCTCCCACAAGCTCCCTAAACCTCAACCTTTATAACTTCTCACAGCTAATCAACTCTATTACAAGGCCCTCCAAAGACTACTCCACTGGCAGCACCCTTGACTGGATTCTAGTCTCTCACCCCCAATACATCACTGATAGTGGTACCTTACCTGACTCTCTTAGTGACTACTGTCCTTCTTTCGCTTATCACCTTCCTTCCTGCTTACAACAATCTCATACTTACATATCTACAGAACTTTAACCCTGACTCTTTCTCTAACTCTCTCAAACACAAACTGGAACCCACTCAAAATACTCCCATTACATAATGCCATTGCCCACTTCAATACAACATTCTTAAATCTATTAAATGCTCTTGCCCCCTCCAAAACCAAAAGAATACAAAGTAACTCTGCCCCATGGTTAACCAAAGATACCATAAACTTGATGCAACTAAAGACAAAGCCTGGAAACACTACCAGAAATATAAACCCCCTCCGCCCTAACTGACTTTAAAGTACTTCATAATAAAGTCAAAAAACTTATCATATCCAACCGCAAGTCCTATTTCTCTATATTCCAAAACAACTGCAAGACAAACCCCCAAAAAGTCTGGAATGGTATCACCACCCTCCTCAATCCTGGCAAAAAAGACAACCTGTGCCCTGACCCAAACACCTCTGACTTGGCCATAGCCTCTGAATTTAATTCCTTTTTTATCAAGACATTAGCCAAACTAACATCCTTCACAAACAACACTCTACCTACAGCCTCTTCTATCCCTTCCTCTACCAACAAAACCAGCTCTCTTCCCCTCCCTTCTCTATCAAACCCATATCTACATCTACCATAAAAAACTCCTCATGAACTTGAAACCATGCTATAATGCCCCTGATGACCTTCCCTCCTACTTTCTAAAAACAGATGCTAACGCCACTGCTTTCCCTATCTCCATTCTAATAAACCGATCAATCCAAGAAAGCTATGTTCCCCAACTCTGGAAAAAGACCTATATCATACCACTTCACAAAGGGGGCAACAATAACAATATTTCCAACTTTTGTCCAATTGCCATCTTATTCCCCCATCTCAGAAATACTAGAAAAATGCATCCACCTACAACTTTTACCCTACCTCATAGATAACCACCTGCTTACACCCACACAGCATGGGTTCAGACCCGACCACAGTACCACCACTGCTCTCCTCACCTTCCTTGAAACAATCAATAAAGCTCATGATTCTGGGTATCTAGTATCTACCCTCCTTTTAGACTTATCCAAGGCCTTCAACACCATCTGTCATAACTTTCTTCTATCCAAACTCTTCAATCTTAATCTATCCATCACTTCTACCAAGTGGTTCTCCAGTTACCTCTCCGACAGACAACAGGCTGTCAAATGGAAAAAAAAAAACACTTCCTCATTTCTTACCACCCCTACAGGTGTACCCCAGGGCTCCATATTAGGCCCCTTACTGTTTAACATTTTTATAAATGACTTCCATCTGTCTATCCCCAAGGCTAATCTTATCCAATACGCAGACAACTCTACAATCATCTGTTCAGCCACCACCATCTCCTCTCTCTTAAAACTAACCCAAGAAGTCTTCTCTGCCACTGAGCACTGGATGTCAGATAACCACTTAGCATTCAACGCATCAAAAACAAGAAGTTATGTACTCACCATAACATTCGATGTATGTAGTCCATCTTGCCTCACATTCTTACCCATGGATTCGGAGCTGAACCTCAGCTCCAACTTGGCCATACTCTAGCTCGAAGTCTTCAATTCGCTTGTGGCTAAGAGGTATCCCATGCTGCAATGCGCCTATCCCCAGATCTTGTTTGCTGCAAGCTCACATACACACACACCAACACGCTGAGAGGAAGAACCAACTCAACACATCAAAAAGGAGTGCTGAAAACAGAGACTCGATCTCTAGGTCCTCCAAAAGGGGGTAGGTGGGTGGGTTAGTAAGAATGTGAGGTGAGATGGGCTACATACATCGAACGTTATGGTGAGTACATAACTTCTTGATGTTATGTAGTCCAATCTTGCCTACATTATACCCATGGGACAGTGTCCCTAGCACCTAAACCTTGGGTGGCTCACTGGAAAATACTCCTGAGCACTGTGGAACCAAAGGAAGATCTGCCTCTAGATATCAGACCCAATTTGTAGTGACCAATAAAGGTATGAGGAGATGTCCAAGTGGCTGCAGCACAAATATCATCCATAGACATCCTAGCCTGAAAGGCAGTAGAGGTAGACACCGATCGTGTAGAATGAGCCTTCACTTTAAAGGGTAATTCCTTGCCATTTGAAGTATAGATGAAGGAAATGCAACTAGAAATCCATCTGGACAGAATTACTTTAGAAACTAGAGCCCTGAGTCTATTGTCTGAAAATGAGACAAAGAGTTGATCAGAGTTCCTACTATATTTTGTTCTACGTAAATAGAAACGCAATTGTCTGTGGACATCTAGCTGATGAAACTTAAATTCTACCCTGTTAGAGAATTCAGGGAAAAATACAGGCAGCTCAATGGACTGGTTGAGGTTGACCACTGAAGCAACCTTAGGCATAAAGGGAGGATTAGGTCTTAGCTAAATCCTACCCTTGTGAAATACCAAGTAAGGGGGCCGAACTGATAAAGGTTGGAGTTCAGAGACCCGCCTAGCCGAAGTGATGGCTATCAAAAAGATTGTCTTCCAAGACAAAAACATTTAATGTTACAGGTTGCCACGGGCTCAAAAAGAGGCAAGGTAAGCCGCTGTAACAAAAAATGAAGGTCCCATGGCATTACAGGATCAAAGATTGGAGGTAGCATAGTCCCTTTCAGAAAAGCCCTACAAAGTATGTGTGCCATTAGATTTGGTTCATTAGCAACATGAAAAGTAGAAATGGCTGCCAACTGCACTTTGATAGTTGCCACAGATGATCCCTGGCTGAACAGTTAAGAAAGAAATTCTAAAACTGATGAAATGGGAGCTGTATAGGGATCAATCTGCCTTTCATGAGCCCAAATGGAGAATCTCTTCCACTTACTGGAATAAATCTTCCTAGTAGAAGGCTGGTGGGAAGAAGACAGAATATAAACCACCTCCGGGGAAAAATCATGACGCCTGACTAGGGATGGAATTGGAGCAGCCATGCTGTCAACATGAGGGTCTGAATGGAGGGGTGGAACTGCCCTGACATATGAGTCAGCAGATCTGGCTCTGGGTCCAGAATCCACGGATCATCCATTAGATAAGGGCGGAGAAAAGGAAACCAAATCTGACGAGGCCAGTGTGGTGCAATCAGTATCATTCTGCTTCCCAAGGATTGTGCTTTCTGAATAACCTTTCTTATCAGGAGGATTGGTGGGAAGGCATAGAGAAGACCGGAGGGCCAATCGTGAACTAGAGCATCCCTGGGTGGCTCCCCCTTCGGGGGAATAAGAGTGAAGTAGCTGCTGCATTTGGCATTGAGGGGGCTGGCAAAGAGATTGCAGCAAGGCTAACTCCATCTGTGGAAAATCCGATCCTCCACTTGTTCGCTCAGGGACCAGTTGTGAGGCATCAGAATAGCTCTGCTCAGCCTGTTGGCAATCACGCTGGACTTCCCTGGTATGTGCGCTGCCACTAGAAAGCATCAGGAAGATACTGCCCACTGCCACACTCGAAGTGCCTCTCTGCAAAGGGGATATGACCTGGTTCCTCCCTGTTTGTTCAGATACCATAACACTGACAAGTTGTCTGAGCAGATTGCAACTGTCCCATGAGGAAGAAAGCCCTGAAGTGCTTGCAACGCTAAAAGCACCACTCTCATCTCCAAGACATTGATATGCAAATGGATCTTGTGTTCTTGCCACATGCCTTGGACTCTTCTGCCGAGATAATGCCCCCACCCGATCTGGGAGGCATCCGTGGTCACCATGGCAACCGGGGAAGGAAGAATGAAAGGCATACCTGCATTGAGATTGCTGGTCTGAAGCCACCAGCACAGATCCTGCTTGCACCTGTCTGTAATCAGAATAAGATGGGAGAGTGGGAGATGCTGTAGAGACCATTGGGCAAAAAGTAGCCACTGAAGAAGCCTCATGTGTAGTCTTGCAAGAGGAACTAGCATAATCGTGGCAGCCATGGTCCCTAATAACTTGAGGACCACTTTTGCCTTGACCTTCTTCAGTGGTAGCAAAGCATAGACATGCTGCTGTAAAACCAGAATTCTCTCTTCTGGTAGGAAGGCCTTCATGAGCACTGTGTCTAATTTGGCGCTGATAAAGGTAGCACACTGCAAGGGCAACAAGGCAGACTTTTCCCAATTCAAAGTAATTCCCAGACTTTGGCACAGCGCAGTAGTGGTGTCTTTGGTCTGTAGCAGTAGATGCCTGGTGGTGGCAGACAGGAGCCAGTTGTCCAGGTACGGAAACACTTGGAATCCCTAATGTCTCAAGTGAGCCGTTACCACTGGCATGCATTTGGTGAACACCCTGGGGGCTGTGGTGAGACCAAAAGGCAGGGCGTGAAACTAAAAATGACTGGCTCCCAGCCGGAAGCGTGACTTCTGGATGCCCTGTCCATTTTGATATGGTAGTAAGCATCCTTGAGGTCGATGGAACACATCCACACATCTTTCCCTAATAACGGGAGAATTGACTGTAACGTGACATTGTGGAACTTAGACTTCTCTACATGAAGGTTCAAATGGCTGAGATCCAAGATGGGTCTCAGATCCCCTGTTTTTTTCGGCACCAAAAAGAATCTGGAGTAAGTCCCTAATCCTATTTGGTCTGAGGGGACAGGCTGGATCCCTTTGACAGCAACTTTTGTACATCTAAAGTTGCAGAATCCCTTTGACTGGGTGGAATGTGTGGGATTCTTTTATTTGGAGGGGGATAAGAAAGAAGGGGAATATGATAATCTCTGGAAATTATCTCTAATACCCACTCGTCTTTGGTGATGTCTCGCCAGGCTTCTGGGTGTAGAGAAATGCGATCCCGACTGACTCCAGACACACAGTTGGGCCTCCCCTCAGGAGCGCTGGTAGGTAGAACCACAAAAGGAATCGTGGTCCCACTGGTTACGTGGGCCTCCTCTACCTCTAGGGCAGTGTCTACCTGAATTTCCACGCCCTCCTCTGCCTCTGGAGGGGGAATCACTCTGTGCATTGTGAAAAAACCTCTGCGACTTTCTGAACCACATTTTTCCACCCTTCTGGCCCTTGTGGTATGGTCTAGAAGGCATGGAAAAACGGACTCCCACAGCAGACAGGGTTTTTCCTTCCTGCTCGCACCTAGTGAGTGTGTTCTTCACCTTGGTTCCAAATAAGGATGAACCGTCAAAACGGGCGTTGGTGAAGGTAGACTTGAAAGCCTCTGCAAAGTTGCACAGGCGCACCCAGGAATGTCTCCTAAGAGAGACTCTGGAACCCGCTGTCGGCTGCATAAGAGATCAGCCTCATGGGGGAGTTGGTAACAGAATTTAGGGTAGACATCTGAGCATTGACCTTCGGAGCCACAGCAACAGAAACGTTGCCCTGTAGAGAATCTCCCAGCTCTTTTAGGAGATCTCTCTGGAGCCATATAAAATGAGACAAATAGTTCAGCGACCGCAGTTTAAAGGCCTCTGAAGAGAACACACACTTCCCATACCTGTCCACAGCCCTGGACTCCTTGTTAGGGGGATGGACGGTAGATGAAGTTTCTGCAAGTTCCTTCTTGGTGGCTGCTGCAACCACCATGGCATCTACTGGAACTCCTTTTGTACGAAATTCTTTATCAGGGGGAGCAGACAAAAACTTGTTGAGTCTCCTAGGGACCAGTTCCACAGTGTCTGGAGTTTCCCACACCTTTCGACAAACGAGGTCCAGGAGCTCATCGAACGGGGAGAAACCCAAGAGGCGGAGGGTTGGGACCCAAAGGCCTTCAGGAACACCAACTCCTCCTCAGAAAGGGCTTTGGATGGTGAGTCACCTCTCTGTCTCAATATTTCCAAGATATCTGAGAAAGAGATATCGTCAGAAGATGACTTGGGGGACCCCTCTCACTCCTCGAGGTCGGTGTCAGACGTGAGAGACTCATCTTGGGAGTCAATGTGCTTCCTCTTGCACACTCTCTTTCTGGGGGGGCTCTTCAGGTAAAAAATCTGGGGAGGCCTCAGAAAGTTGGGGACCACTCATGGAGGTATCCTGAGGCCTTGGGTCTCCGCTGTCCCTGGATAGAGGGTGATCTGAGACTGATATCAGTGCTGGAGGGGGAAGAGTGTCGGTGCTGTAAGATGCAGCTGAAAACCTGGCCAGCACACTCCTCATAACCGCGAAAGCTGATCCCCCTGGCTCTGAAGGTCGACTAACCATGGAAGATATGGTAGTAGCCCTCGGAGCCGAGGAGATGAAGTCTGAAGCCGATGTTGGGTCCACGCTCACCCGAGCCAAAGCACCTAGAGGAAGGCTGGGAGCCGAAGAAGATCAATCTGTGACCTCCCTCTCGGTTCCGACTGGTGAACTGTGAATCCTGGACCCCGTGGATGGTGCCAATGGGGTCGGAGCAGAGATGTCAAAAGGGGCTACTGGAACCGACCTCACGGCGTCCGACAGAACTGACAGCTCTGGCTCCAAAGAAAGGTTCAGAGGACCAGCCAAAGATGAAGGGAGGATGGACTCAGGAGCCGACTTGGCCGGAGCCAAAAGCAATTTAGCCAGCACTGATGACTAGAGCAGTTTCCTCACCACTCTATTGGCATTGTCATCGGAAAGGGTCCTAGAGGACATGGTCGGGGATCTGGATCTCCCTGCAGTGGGAGACCTGCGAGTCGGAGAAAACAGTCGAAAAACTGGAGACGGCTCCGAAATGGTAAATCTGTCACCGGCTCAAATAGACTGGGAGCCGATGTCGACATCATAGATGCACTGCCTTCTGTCAGCCCCGAAGCCAGTGGAGCCGAAGAAGAAACTGTAGTTCTAGTGATTTTCTCTGGCGGCTTCGAGGAATCTGACGGAGCTGGAGAGCGTTTCTTTGAGGATTTTTGTCTGTTTTTTTGTCCGGTTTGGAAGGAGAGGATCTGGAACTAGACGACCTCTCCAAGTCTTCTTCAAAGGAAGGTTTCAGCAATCCTTTTAAAATAAGCTTGTTCTTCCTCTCTTGCAGCATACAGGGACTGAAAGAGTGGCAGAACAAGCAGGATTCTTGTAGATGAATAGCCCCCAAGCAATACACGCACACTGAGTGCCCATCCGTCAAAGACATCTTATTATTACATTTGACACACTTTTTAAAGCCCAGAGGTCTGTGTTCTTTAGAATCCTTGGGCATACTGATAGCAAGAACACACACACACACACACACACACACACACACACACACAGGGAAAAACAGTAGGGACACCTTCACCAAAATAACCAAAAATAACCAAGACAGAGCATGGGAAACTAGAGCCTCTAACTGAAACAGCCTAGAGACCGCGGGATAACCACAGGGAGGACTAGGTCCTCTAAGTTAAATGAGCCTAGCCCAGGGAAGAGGGCACCAAAAACAGTCACACAACAAAAAACCCGCTAGCGGGTATACTACACAAATACAGGGGAGGACTAGGTCCTCTAACTGAAATGGGCCTAGCCCGTAAACACCAAAAAAGGAAACGGGATACCAAGAAAAGGTCAACAGAACTGGTCACACAACCAGCAGAAGCAAAACACACACAGTAGCTTTTGGAGCTACAATATTGAAAAATAAATTGAAAAATTGTACTTAGCCACGGCCAACAGCGAGACCATGTCCGAGCTGTACGAGCGGCAACTGAAATCTGGGGATAGGCGCGTTGCAGCATGGGATACCTCTTAGCCACGAGCCAACTGAAGACTTTGAGCTAGAGTATGGCAGAGTCGGAGCCGAGGTTTGGCTCCGAACCCATAGGTAAGAATGTAGGTGAGATTGGACTACATAACATCTAAACTTACCATATTCACTCCCACTAAAAATACCACTATCGACAAGAACTCTTATTATTAATAGCCAAAGCAATTCCTCTCTCGAGATAGTACCCCATACCAAACTCTCAGGTGTCCTCATCGATGAACACAAAGTTTGATATCCACCTACAAACGAATATCAAAAAAACTCACCAGAAACTTGGTATGCTTTACTGCCACTCCCGCTATCTCACCCCCTCACCTAATTCCTTCCCTCCTATATGGTGCCCCTCTGCTCACCAACCTACAAGCTTCACTAAAGACTAAACTCTCTTCCTGTTACCATAAAATCTCCAAGTTTTCCACTGGTTACAAATCCTCTACGCACCACTGTAATGCCCTTCTCAAACTAAATTGGCTAGAGCTCCCCAATCATCTTACCTACATCCAACTCACTCATGCCCACAAACTTATCTTCCATCTATCTCTCTGCCCCTCTCTAGCCAGTTCACTTAAAATACACATACCCAATAGACTCTTGAGATCAACTAACCAAAATCTAATTGAACTACACATGCCTGCACGCTCACCAGGTAAACAACTCCTATCCTTTTTTCTAGCATGGCTTTGAAACTCCCTGCTGCCTCTCATCCGCACCACCCCCAACTTCTCTACCTTTAAAACCTTGCTTCATTCCCATATCATATCCCTATGGGAATGTTCCTGCTCTCACTCTACATAACTACCTCCTAACTACCTTTACCCTCTCCCCCTTTCTTCCCACCCCTTTTCATTTCTCTTATACCACTTATTCTTCTATCTCTCTTTTCTTACTTGACACCTAATCTCTTCCTATCCCCTGTATACTCTGCTATAACTCTTATATGATACCTATATAAATCCTCCTCACCTCTGTTTTAGATTTACCACTGTATTAACTAAGATATTTTGTAAATACTTAATGACATGTTGTTTTTTGCCTTTTGCTCTTGTAGGTTGTAAGCTATATTACTCATTTTTATGATTTGTCCAAATTGTATAATGTTCTTATGGAACTTTTCTCCCCGGGACTCCATTGGAAACGGGCTCTTCTAGGCCCAATAGACTATCCCGGTAAACAAATTGTAAAATAAAAATAAAATAAATTAAAAAAATCTAAACTCCTCTGAAAGGCCCAGAAAGAAAAATGTTTCCACTTGCTGCGATAAACCTTTCTGGTTGAAGACTTAAGAGCAGCTACCAAAATAGACTTAACTGAGGAGGAAAGTCCAGGTGTCCTAGCAATCAGGGGAACTGGAGCAGCCAAGCTGTGAGCTTCAGGTTACCCAGATTCGGATGAGGCACCCCCAATGGGTGTGAAATCAGATCCTGAATGGGATCTAGGATCCAAGGTGGAGCCAGAAGGTGAGACCAAAGGAAGGGGAAACCATACCTGGTGAGGCCAGAATGGGGCAATGAGGATCACCTTGCTCCCCAGTCTACAAGCTTTCTGCAGAAACCTCAGAATGAGAGGGACTGGCAGATAAGCATACAGAAGACCAGGAGGCCAAGCATGAACTAGAGCGTCTCTGGGGGACTCCCCCAGTAGGGTGTTCAGAGCAAAAAACCTGCTGCACTTCGCATTGGAAGGTGATGTGAAGAGATCGCAGCAAGGTTGACCCCATTCTCTGAAGATCTGTTCTGCCACTGACAGATTCTGAGACCACTCGTAAGGCATCAGAATGGTCCGAGTTAGCCTGTCCGCTAGAATGTTGGACCGTCCCAGAATGTGTGTTGCAATGAGAAAGCGACCGGTGGAGATCGCCCATTCCCACACTCTCATGGCCTCACGACAAAGGGGGAAGATCTGGTCCCTCCCTGTTTGTTGATATACTACACTACTGACATGTTGTCTGACTGAATGGCAATCATCCCCAGAGGAAGAAAGGCATGAAGGGCCTGCAACGCTAGAAGGACCACCCTCATCTCTAGGACACTGATATGCAAGCTGGTCTTTATGGGGGATCACAGGCCTTTGACTGTCCTGCCCGAACAATGCCCCCCCACCCGAGTTGGGAGGCATCTGTGGTCACTGTGGTTTGGGCCGGGGCTGGAACAAGGGTCGTCCCTCCAAAATGTTCGGAGAGCTCATCCACCATATGAGGGACGACTGACACACTTGTCTTAGATGGATGGGATAGGTAAGTGGTAATTCCAACAGGGACCACTGAACCGCTAGAGCCCACTGAAGAATCCGCATGTGTAGCCAAGCACACGGAAGAAGAGGTATGGTCACCATCATCGAGCCTAGGGCCCTCAACACTGATTCTGCTGTCAGGAGGTGAGAACGGTAAATCAGGGAGCCATGCATCCTGAGGTTTTGAACTCTCTCTGAGGTCAGGAGCACTTTGCACTGGAGTGTGTCTATCCTGGCACCAATGTAAACTATTACCTGTACAGGCTCTAGTAGAGATTTGGATGTGTTGATTGTGACACCCAAACTCACGGCAAGTGTCAGAAAGTAATCACTGGTTTGGGAAAGTAGATGCCTGGTGGGAGCAGTGAGGAGCCAATCGTCCAGGTACGGATAGACCTGAATCCCCTGAAGCCTCGGGTGAGCCGCTACCACCGCCATTAAACACCCTGGGGGCTGTGGCAAGACTAAAGGGTAGGGCTCGAATTTGATAATGATTGACCCTAGCCAGAAGCGGAGGAACATCCTGGAGCTTCTGTGCATTTTTATGTGATAGTAAGAATCTGGAGATCTAACAAGCACATCCAGCCACTCTCTTGCAGGTACGGCATGATGGACTGTAGTGTGACCATCTGGAACTTCTCTCTGGCAACTGACAGGTTCAGGGTCGACAGGTCCAGAATGGGCCTTAAGTCCCCCGTTTTCTTTGGCACCAAAAAAAACCTGGAGTAGAAGCCCAATCCAGACTGATCTGGGGGACAGTTTTGATGGCTCATTTTCCTAGCAGCTTGGAAATTTCCTGTGCTTCTTCCTCTCTTTGCATGGGTGGAATGTCCGGGAGGTGTTTGGGACATATGAGGAAACCAGCAAAGGGGATAGAATATCCTCTGGATATAATTTGAAGCACCCAGTGATCCATTGTTATGGACTTCCATGCTGCTGGGTGCAAGGGCAATCGTCCCCTGACTGCCTCCAGAGTAGAGCCGGGCAACCCCTCAGGGATGCTGCCCAGGTCTGTCCGAGAATGGTTCTCGAGACCCGAAGTTTCATGGACCCCCTCAGCCTCTGGGCCAGCGTCCATTCTGTCCCCATCTGCTTCTAGGGGAAGAAGAGCCCTGAGTGTCCCGTGAATACTGAGACTTCCGGGAACCACATCTTCTTTTGCCCTCTCTGGTTACGGGAAAAGGACCTTTGAGGGTTAGAGAAGTGGATCCCGATGGCAGACAGTGTCTTCTTGTCCTTCTCACTCTGGACTGGTGTCTCCTTGACGGTCTTACCGAAAAGTGTCGAGCCGTCATAAGGGGCATTGGCAAAGGACGCCTTAAAGGGTTCAGTAAATTGGCACAACCTGAGCCAGGCGTTACGCCTCATGGACACGCCGGACCCAGCCACCCTAGCCGCTCCCTCCATAGCATGGGAGAGGAGTCGCATGAACGTATTTGATACCACTTTCATAGTGGCCATTTTCGAAGAGAATGAAGCCTTGTTCTCCTAAGACATGGACTTGATTGGAAACTCCTCCAGCTCCTTTACTAGGTCACATTGGAGTCTAGTGACATGGGCCAAGTAATTCAGCGCCCTGATCAAAAAGGTGGCTGAAGCATACACCCGCTTCCCTAGGCGGTCCATCATCTGAGACTCTTGGTCAGGAGGGTGGACTGAGGAACTTTCCTGAGATAGTTCCCTCTTCGTGGCTGCTGCTACCACCATGGCGTCCACTGGGGAGCCCTTGTTCCAGGAAGGCCTGTCAATGGGGGGACTTAAAACCTTACTGGGGCACTTGGGGATTGGCTCCATGGAATCTGGTTCCTTCCACACCTGCAAAGTGATCAAATCCACTAAAGGATCCATGGGAGGGGACACCCAGGAAGTAGACGGGCCCAAGCTGAAAGCCTACAGGAACACAGACTCATCAGAGGAGGCTTGGGGGCAGACCAACCTCCCTGCTGGTGTAGGATCTCCATGATGTCTCCAAAGGAGACATCCTTGGGAGATGATCTTGGGGAGCCCTCCACATCATCTAAATCTGTGTCCTCGGTTAGGGACTTGGGGGAGTCCAAGTGCCTCCTCTTGCATGTATGCTTGAGAGGCACATCTCCAGGGGGGCTCTCAGGGGAGTGCTCGCAAGCCACCTGTTCCTTTGGGGAACAGTCTGGGGCTATTCGGGCATGGGCTGTCCCTCTGGTAAGACAATGGGGACCATAGACCGAGCCGAGGGGGTCTGGGCAGAGTCCGAGGGGGCGGTCAGGGGTCTCAATCCGATGGAGAGGACCCTTTCTACCACATCAAATGCCGAAGGAGAGTGGACCTCCTGGGAAGCTAATAAGGAGGCCTGTCTCCCCGGGTCTGATGGGAGAATCGGAGCCAGACCCGAAGTGGACAGAGCTCCAAAGGAGGGAACCTGGCCTGACAATGTCAGAGTCGATGGAAAAGGTTCCACTCTCTCAGATCCGACACCCAGGGTCCGGCTCCGAGAGTGAGTCAGATCCGAACTGGTCAGATCCGAGATGCTCCAGGCAGCTGTCGGCATCGAGGAAACAAGGACCGTCGGCGCCAACCCCCTGACCAAGGCCAACCTCGGATCTGAGAACTCCGAAGCTGAATATCGGATCGGGGAAGGAGAAATGGGTTGAAAAAAAGGAAGTGAGCTCCCCCCTCCAGAGGGAGGGGGGCTGGCAAGACCCCCATCTGGATCTGTGTATGGACAAAGCACATCATCTAATCCAAATCCATGTCCGATAAAGAGCGGGTCAACCGTGACGAGGCCACAGACTCCGACCTGGCAGGTCGGGCAACCGTGGCCGGGAGACTGAACGTGCCTCCTCTGGCTCCGGGAAGAACCTCAGAGACCGGAGCCGAGGGGAGTCATGGATCCATGCAGACTTGCTCTGGCAAGTAAGGTCTGGGGACCTCTTCCTCTTTTCCTTTGTCTTTGACTCTCTCTCTCCCTTTCTCTACCTCTCCTCTACTCCGTTACCACAGGCTGAGTTTCAGTCCCAGCCTGGGAGGCAGGGGAGGCCGGAGGAAGAGAAGCAGGAGAGGCAGTCAAAGCAGATGGTGTGACTGAATCCGAAGACGAGGAAGGAGGTTCAGTAGCAGGCAGAAGACCTTTGAGGGCCAACTTGGCCTTTCTATCTTTCACCGCTCGGGGACTGAACCCCGCACAAATGGAGCAATCTACATTAAGGTGGGCCACACCTAAGCACAACACACAAAGAGTGTGGCCATTTGCTGGGGAAAGCTTATGGCCACACTCTGTGCAGTGCTTAAAGATAAGCTTTTCAGCCATTCTACAATAAAAGAAAGAAGCTTTAAAAAAGACAGGCAAAAAACTTTCTTTCTTTATGCTAAGAGATACACACCCACTCACACATTAGACTAGAGACAACACTAAAGGGGGGGAGGGGCACCACAGACAAACTACTTTAACTATAAAAACAAACCTACACTCAACGCCAAAGCAATGGGAGGGGAGAAAGGGTCCCTACACTCGTCTATATTATCTTATCAAAGTTTCAGAATATCGAATCTGATATGGTCAACACCTTATCATTGAATTCTGAAACATCGAAAGATAAAAAAAAGCCTAAAAACAAAAATAAACAAAAACTTACCTTTGCACTTATCCCCTGCACCCCCCACACCGCCTACTTAAATATACCAACTCCGGGACCGCACTACATTGAACTAAACGGAAATCTCCCCTTACGGAGATTTCCGTTTAAACGTTCAATGTTTTTTGCTTTCGCTAATCTGGTGCCGACAATATCAGCTTTGATATTGTTGGCCTTCGACAACGTGAAGTAGACCCACCTACACTAACCTAAATCGGCTAAAAGAAACAGAATTTTTTAAACTTACAGTAAGAAATCACCCACTGCTAGCTGGAGCTCAGAAGACATGATGTCTAACAAATCGCACCAAATGAGATCTGGGGATGGAAGGCAGTGGAGGTGTATTATGGGTAAGAGGAGGAGTCTGGAGCTTGGAGCTTGGAGCTGATGCTAGTAATATTTGCTGGCTCGGATCCGATATGGATCCGTATTCCCACAGGTTGAAGACCAAATGAAGTAAACTACTTCAGATCTTATTTTTCCAACAGAACAAGGCGAAGTGGGACTACTCAATTTGAAAGGGTAATTCAGAGGTACAGAGTTAAGGCTCCCCATACATAGCACAAGCAGAACCTAGGGTTCCTTACAAAGAAAATTCAGGGTGTTCAAGATCTGCCTTATGCGGACAGACTGAAGTCATTGTCCCTTTACTCTGTGTCGTACAGACTGCTCAGAGGCAACCTGAGCCTTACATACTGAGCAATCTGTGACCCAGCTTTAATGGAAATGCTGCATATTTGCATGTCAAATGGCACATGGGTCACTTGCTGAAGGGACCTTAACCTGGTATGTGATATCAACAGAACTTGCTGGAGAGACAGATTTGTCTCACAAAGGGTGCCCCACTTTTGCAACAAGCTTCCTACTCATGTTAAACAAAGCCCCTCATTGGCCCTATTTAAACATAATTTGGATGATTGGATGGGTAACTGGAAATTTACCCCAGAGGATCCACCTGTGTGCTTCTTGGACAGGGGCAATAGGTGCTGATTTTAGTGCCTGCTTGAACCAAACACCCTTGGGAACACAGGTTGAACTTGGCTAGGCTTGTAAGGACCCTGGGGCCATTAGCCTAGTAACCTCCTATGATCTTATGATAATTCCAAGTGGAAAGGATGATGATGAAACTGGAAGGAAGCTCAAGAAACAACAGGCTGGGATTTTGGATGCAGCTCTTTAAGGAGAATAACAATGTTGTGTCTTTCGGCTTTTCCCATTTAGGGGTCGCCACAGCGGAACTCCGGTCTGCTAATGATTGGCAGTTGATTTTTACGTACTGGCTTGCCAGGCCGGATGCACAACCTTCAACGAAGGTACGCCCATTCACGCATGTCTCCACGCAGGAGACGCTCTAGCTGAGAATCGAACTGGATAGCAGCACCACCACTGCAAGGAGAATAACAATAATCATATAAAATATTATATTCATAAAGAAGCAGAAAGTATTCTAAGAACTAAGCCAACAAGGAATGGAGATTGGAGATTCTGCCTCTTTCTAATTTCTCCAAGTCTTTTGGGTTTCTAATACCTTGACGGGAATGGACCCCATTCCTAAGTCAAAGTATGGTTAAAGTTCATGAAATTAGTATTGTTTCAATCTTTGATGTCAACCAGTAGTGCTCTTCGCAGCACCCGCAATGTGCCTAGTAATGACTCCTTCTGCAGTTCGTATGGAGTTACATGTATTTGTAACATACCCAAATACGACTATAAATTCTTTTTTATAAGAGCTGTTGCTCCTACTATTATTGGAACTGTCTGGGTATCTTTCTTCCACATTGCTCTCGTTTCTGCCTGCAGATCCTGATATTTTATGACTTTGTGTTTCTCTGTACACAAGACACTGTAGTCACTGGGTGTGGCAATTTCAATGATCAATGCTACTGTTGTCTTCTTTTCTTGGACCACTATATCCAGTTTTCTAGCATCTATCTTTTGGACTGTTGGTAATGGGTGATCCCATGTGATATAAACTTCATCATTTTCTATGATGCTTTGTGGCTCATGTTTTCAGTGTTTTTCAGCCACTTCATTACCATAATGTTTGCACAATCCCCAGTGCAACAGTCTCTCCACATTATTATGCCTTATAAAAAGTCCTTCTGCCAGTAGTGTATCGCAACCAGCAACAAGGTGAGTGACTGTTTCCAATTCAGTTTTACAAAACCTAAATTTGTCTGTTTCTCCCACATGTTCAATGGACTTTGTAAACCAGCATGTACACAGCCCATATCTTGGGTTGCCAATATTAACCATTCATTTCTTGGTTTGAATTCACCTCTCCTTAACCATTCCTGCCTTTGTTCCTGATCAACATGAGGTTCAGTTTTCTATACTTGCAACTATATTTATGTTTTTTTCCACATTTCTTCCCTTCTCATCTGACAATAGGGATGATGCAATTAGGGATATAGACAACATGCAAGAAGGGGATGGAATTTATTGGAAAAAACTGACAAAAGGACAAAGGTATCAAGATTTGATCTCAGAGTATAGGCAAAGAGAAAGAAGGGGGGATTGTAAATGAAAGACCAGCACTAGTAGAGTTTTTAGTAGAATCTAGAACAGGAACTGCTGTTAAAAAATGAAAAAATGGTAGAGCATATAAAATACTACATGCTAACTATAAGAACCAATTAGTGGAGGTTAGAAAGGATTGGGAAGAGAGACTGGATAAGCAATTCACAAAGAAACAATGGTGGTGTATGTATGTCTCCCAAATATGCAACAAAATCTAGAAGATTTAGGAATTTTTCCGGGAAAAGGCGAAAGACACAAACAAACAAAGAAACTTGGAAATGTTTACATACATATGTTATACGCCAAATAGACTCCTGAGAATTTTTCCTCAGTTAGACAGAACTGTTGGAGGTGTGATGGGGAAGAAATAAGTAACTGGGAACATTTTCTGGGAGTGTACTGAGTTGGCAGACTTTAAAGATTCCATTCACACTGCTCTATCAGGGATACTGGATGAGCAAACAAGTGTATCTAGGGAGATGATTTTTCTGAGCTATGGTACAGAACTGGAATTGCCTAGATATAGTAAGGTCTTGCTTAGTCTAATTATGGTGGCTGCCAAAAACACAATTACTAGAAAATGGAAATAAAAGTCTAAACCAACTGTACAAGAAGCAGTAAATACAGTAATAAAGATAAAACAATTGGAGTTGTGATCTGTGACACTGCAAGCTCAGCTATCTGGAATTTTGTAAATAATTATGTGTCATTTGTGAATATTAATATGATTCATATGCTTGTCTTACAAATGTAAGAGAACTATATGTTGTGTGTATATTAAATTACTGGTGCAGAAGTGTGTGTTGAACTGTATGTTATGTACTGAGCTTCAAGAATGTCAACTCAGTGTACCCTACTGGAAAAGAACAGAAACTATATACCAATGCAAATATATGTTTTAATAGTAGCAGTTGGAACATACAGAGTTAACTTGCAAAACTTCAAGAAAATAAGTTGAAAAGTAAAGAGTTTTACAATGTGCTATAGGAGGTTAGTTAATGCAGTAAGGAGACAGGATGTCTAGAGCTAGAAGTTTTTCTATTGTCTTGAAACAGAAATAATTACTAAATGTAAAGTGCTTTTATTGCTCTGTGACTTCCTAGCAGCTGCACATCTGAGAGTTTAAGTATGTTTGACACAGAGATGTTGGTTTCTGTTAGCCTGGGAACTGAAGGCAGGTGACAAAGACTGACCCAGCAGTAATGTTTTGTATTCATCTGGGAACTCTCTGAGACTGTGCATTTTGCATCTTGTCTTGGATCTAGAAACATCCATTGAGCACTTCACATCTGCATTTGCCTTGCTAATAGTAAGTAACCAGGGTATAGTAATCTCTCCTGGATATAGATAAGAATATAGTAAACATTAGTTTAGATGTTTTCTGTATTATTTAAGACTGTTCTGCAATGTTGTTTTAAAATATTTCCTGTGATTCTGAACTCTGTAGTTACTGTGATGAGTTATTGAGTATTGTCTTGTTCTTTTATTATTTATTATTACATATATTTAAACCTTTTAATTGTGGCTGGTTTGTTTAGAGATATTTAAGCTCTAAGAGTACTTGCATATGTATTTGGTGACACTGTACAGGCCACTCCTAAATAGCTTTAGTCTTGGTCACACTTACCATTTAGATAATAGTAAAATGTGGAGAGCCAAGTAACCAAAATCCACAACCAAGGAAGTAGAGAAGCAGCAGAAAGGCAGCAAAATATGTCTGAAATAACGTCTTTTATTGGAACAATCCACAAACCAGAATAACACAAGCGCTTTCACTCAGACAATTCTGAGCTTTTTCAAGTCATGCCATCTCATTTAGCAATATGCCTTATATATTGTATCAATCATGACATTAATTGAACGTGCATGTTGTTAAATTAAGGCATTTAAAGAAACCTTCTAAAAATTTTTTTTTATACAAGTATAAGTACATTTAAAAACTGACTTGCCTTCTAAAATACTTCCCAAGCTAGAATTAAAACAATGAATGCTTTTCATGAGTTTAAAAAGTTAAATTAAAAACAAGTATATTTTCCTATTGCCTACACATCCAAAAATAAATTTAAAAATCAATACACCCTGTATACCTAGGGCAATATTATATGTCTGAAATGTTAAAACCTTTTTACAACTTTATTCAATTTTACATTTTAAATGTACTTATACTTGTATAAAAAAATTTTTTTAGAAGGTTTCTTTAAGTGCCTTAATTTAACAACAGGCACTTTCAATTAATGTCATGATTGATACAATATATAAGGCATATTGCTAAATGAGATGGCATGACTTGAAAAAGCTCAGAATTGTCTGAGTGAAAGCGCTTGTGTTATTCTGGTTTGTGGATTGTTCCAATCTTCTTCTTCTTCTTTCGGCTTTTTCCTGGTTAGGGGTCGCCACAGCGGATCACCTTGTTTTGTGGATTGTTCCAATAAAAGACGTTATTTCAGACATATGTTGCTGCCTTTCTGCTGCTTCTCTACTTCCTTGGTTGTGGATTTTGGTTATTTAGATAATAGTAACATTACACAGTAGGTTTAGGCACCCTTTGGTAAGGGCCTTACAGTAGCTGATAAGTAAAGAGCTAGTTGGTGGCAGTGATAACTACCTTTTAGTCTGGGCAGAAGGGGGCATAGCTAGTAAACGTGTGCCAGCTTTTTCCAGGAGTGTATGTGTGTGTGTTTGTATATAAATCAAATCTCAAAGTGTGTGTGTGTGTGTCAGCTACTTGGGCAGGGACACGAAGCACTGGTTGGACAGAGAGGATGCTGGAGGTTTTGGCTTGACCGCTTGGCTGAGATCTTTACCCTATAGTTGTGAGAGTGGGGAGTCTTATTGGGAATCTGGTGAGAGAGGGAGAAACCAGCCCCAGACTGACTGTGATCTCTGTGTGCTCTTAAGGGAAATTGTACTTTACTGCGTTTGTACTCGTCATCCTCCCAATGTGTACATCCTTCAATGGTGCTAGTGGTGAGGATTGAGGCTCCTTGATTACTGGGCCAGTGCAAGGGCATCACAGGATCTTTAGAAAAGGGTAGGAGAAAATTACATAAAAACATGGGAATTCTGGGAAAAAAAAGTTATGTACCTACCATAACGTTCCATGTTAGTTGTCTTCATCTCGCCTTCTTTCTTGCTGGTTGGGTGACTCGGCCATCTTCTATAGCTCGAGAGCTGTTTACTGGCTCGAGGCTACCCCTTATCCAATGATGCTGAGCGCTAGCTACCCAGATCTCGTTTGTAATAGCTAACCCCAGACATAGCCAGAGAATCAACCTGTCTAAACAAACAGGTTAAGCATACCTGTCATACTCTCTGAGTCAGTAAAGGAAACAAACCAGAGAACACTTAGCCAGTGAAACCAAAACTCCTCTCGATCCAACAGGACAGGGGGACGGAGTGTGGGATGCAAGAAAGAAGGCGAGATGAAGACAACTAACATGGAATGCTATGATAGGTAGATAACTTCTTTATGTTAAGTTGTCTATCTCGCCTTCGTTCTTGCTGGTTGGGACAGCGTCCCTAGCACCTACAATCCTGGGCGGCTCATTGGAACAGACTCTTCAGAACAGTGGAACCAAAGTCAGCTCTGCTACTGGAGACCATATCTAGCTTGTAATGAGAAATAAAGGTATGAGGATTTGCCCACGTAGCCGCTGCACAGATACAGTCCATGGGCAACTTAGATTGGAAGGCTACCAAGCTGGCCAAAGACCTAGTAGAATGACCTTTTGTTTGATAGGCAACTCTTTGTTTCTCAATTGATAAATG
Organism: Protopterus annectens; assembly: GCF_019279795.1. Lineage (NCBI taxonomy): Eukaryota > Metazoa > Chordata > Ceratodontiformes > Protopteridae > Protopterus > Protopterus annectens. Next base: position 14,759,552 of record NC_056747.1, on the reverse strand, counting down.
AAAGTAATAATGTGAGACAACCACCTGGATAAGGTCATTTTGGAAACTGGGAGACCTTGTTTGCCTAGAGCATAGGAAAGGAATAGTTGGTCCGACTTCCTTATATTCTTAGTCCTATGCAAGTAAAAACGCAATTGTCTATGAACGTCCAATTGGTGTAATTTGTATTCTGCCTTGTTGGTGTAGTTATGGAAAAACACAGGAAGGTCTATAGTTTGGTTTAAATTGTTTTCTGAGCAGACTTTCAGAAGGAATGAGGGATTAGTCCTCAGAGCAACCCTGTCCTTATGAAAAACCAAGTATGGAGGACGAACACATAGTGCCTGAAGTTCAGAGACGCATCTGGCTGAAGTAACAGCTACCAGAAAGTGTTTTCCAAGATTGGAACTTAATGGAGCAGGATGCTGCAGGTTCAAATGGGGGCATAATTAAGGAGGTAAGTACCAAATTAAGGTCCGAAGGAGAAGGGGGATCTCTCACTGGAGGTCTAAGGAGAGTAGTCCCTCTTAAAAAGGCTTTACAGAGCTTATGAGACATAATATTTGAATTAGACAACCCAACATGAAAGTTAGAAATGGCCGCCAATTGAACCCTGATTGTAGCAGAAGCGGACCCAGAATGAAAAAGTTGTGCTAGGAACTCCAAAATTTCGTGGACTGGGGCTGAAAAAGGATCTACGTTCCTAGTCTCTGCCCAACAAGAAAAATGTTTCCATTTGCTAGCATAAGTCTTTCTAGTTGTGGACTTGTGAGAGGAGGCAATAATCTCACACACGGCCGGGGAAATGCTGGGAAGCCTGGCTAAGGTTGGAAGTGGAGCAACCAAGCTCTGAGCTGGAGTGTTTGGAGGGATTGATGCAGCCCACTTGATTGATGAATCAGTAGGTCTGGAATCGGATGCAGAGTCCAGGGCTGATCAAGAAGGTAATGGTGCAGGAACAGAAACCATATCTGTCAAGGCCAGTAGGGGGCAATGAGGATCATTTTGCAACCCAACGATATCGCTTTCTGTATGAGTTTTGGTATCAAGGGAAATGGAGGGAAGGCATAAAGAAGTCCCTGAGGCCAATCGTGGACTAGAGCATCTCTGGGTGTGTGACCTGGAAGCGGAAGAAGGGAGAAGTAGTTGCTGCATTTGCTGTTGAAGGGGGTGGCAAAAAGATCGTAGCAAGGCTGTCCCCATTTGCGGGAGATCAGATCGGCAACTACCTGATTCAGAGACCACTCGTGAGGCATGAGAATAGCTCTGCTGAGCCTGACCACTATGACGTTGGACCTCCCAGGGATGTGCGTCGCAATCAGAAATCATTGGGAAGAAATCGTCCACTGCCTGAGTCTGAGTGCTTCTCGACATAGGGAGTAGGACTTGGTTCCACCCTGCTTGTTGATGTACCAGACCACTGACATGTTGTCCATTTGAATTGCAATGGTCCCAGAAGGGAGAGAGTCTTGAAGAGCTTGCAACGCTAGGAGCACGGCTCTCATTTCTAGGACGTTTATATGCAGGTGGTACTCGTGAGGCTGCCAAGTGCCTTGGACTGTCCTGCCCTGATAATGCCCCCCCCCACCCTATCAGGGTGGCATCTGTGGTCACCGTGGCAACCAGAGGGGGCTGAATGAAGGGTCTGCCCTGAGTCACTAGTGGGGAGACCATCCACCAGGAAAGGTGCCTTTTGCATGCTTCTGTAATCATGATCATGTGAGACATGGGTAGCTGTTGGAAAGATCACTGTGTGAACAGCAGCCACTGAAGGATCCTCATGAGAAAGCAGGCCAGTGGGAGTAGAAGAATTGCCGCTGCCATGGAACACAGAGTTTAAAGGATGAACCTGACTTGGATCCTTTTGCTCTGCATCAGAATTTGTACTTGCTGGTGAATTGTAGACACCCTTTCTGGCGGTAGCCTTGTGGACATGTTCTTTGTATCCAAGTCTGCTCCTATATAGTTGATAGATTGACAGGGCAACAAGGCAGATTTTTCGAAGTTTATTGCAATGCCTAGCTGGGAGCAGATTGTGATAGTGTAGTCCCTGGCTTGCAGAAGTTGATGCCTGGTAGTAGCAGTGAGGAGCCAGTCATCTAGATATGGAAATATCTGGAATCCTCAATGTTTCAGGTGAGCCGTGACCACTGCCATACATTTGGTGAACACCCTGGGGGCTGTGGTGAAACCAAAGGGAAGAGCTCTGAACTGGTAATGACTGGCTCCCAGCCAGAAGCAAAGGAATCTCCTGGAGTGCCTGTCCATTTTGATTTGGTAGTACGCATCCTGAAGATCTATAGAGCACATCCAATTGTCCTGACCCAGAAAGGGTAGAATGGACTGTAGCGTGACCATCCGAAACTTTGTTCTTTGAACAGACTTGTTTAGTCTGCTGAGATCCAGAATTGGTCTCCAATCCCCTGTCTTTTTTGGTACCAAAAAGAACCCCGAGTAAGTTCTGGATTCGTGTTGGTCTGCCGGGACTTCCTGGATGACTCTTTTTTCTAGCAGTCTTGAAACTTCTATGACTGCTTGGTCCCTCAGGTTGGGTGGAACATCTGGAAGGGATTTGCTCGATGGTAGGGGGGATTGAGAGAAGGGAATTTTGTAACCTCCGGATATAATTGACCATACCCATTTGACTTGTGTTAAATTTTGCCAGGCTTTTGGGTACAGTGAAAGTCTTCCCCCAACTGCCTCCAGAGGCGGGCAGCCGGGCAACAATTCAGGGATGCTGAAAGGGCTTCTCAGAGAAGGATTCTCTGTTGCCCTGGTTCTGCGGACTCCCTCTGCCATGAGGGCGGCGTCTATTGTTGTTATTTCCCCCTCTGCCCCTGGAGGAAAAATCGCTACGTGTGTCAGGGTAAGGCTCCCTGGGATTTTCGGAACCACATTTTACCACTCTTCTGACCCTTGGGGTATGGTCTGGAAGGAGTGGAAAAACGGACTCCCATGGCAGAGAGAGTCTTGTCTTCTTGCTTACACCTAGTCAAAGTGTCTTTCACCTGTGGTCCAAAATGAAAGGAACCATCAAAGGGGGTGTTGGTGAATGACGCTCTAAAGGGTTCCGCAAAGTTACACAGCCGCATGCATGCATGTCTCCTAAGGGCCACGCCCGTACCTGTGGCTCTATTCGCACCATTGGCTGCATAAGAAATGAGCCTCATGGAGGAGTTGACTACAGAATTAAGAGTCGCCAGCTGGGAAGCCACTTTAGCTTGAGCCCCCTCAGCTGGTGGATCTTGAAGGGTATCTCCGAGCTCTTTAAGGAGATCCTGTTGAAGCCGGGTAAAGTGGCATAAGTAATTCAGTGACCTCATGGAAAAGGTCGCTGAAGCAAACATTCGCTTCCCCTATCTGTCCATGGTCCTAGACTCCTTGTTAGGATGATGGACAGACGAAGAGGTTTCTGCTCTTTTTTGGTGGCTGCTGCTACCACCATGGCATCAACAGGAACACCTTTGGTAAGGAACTGTTTATCAAGGGGTGCTGTGATGAACTTGCCAGGTCTCCTCAGAGTTGGTTAAACTGAATCCGGGGCTGACCAGGCCTTTCGAGCCACCACGGACATAAGTGGATTGAAAGGCGGAGAAACCCAGGAGGTGGAAGGTCGGGAACCGAATGCATCCAGGAATAAAGACTCATCCTCAGTAGGGGCTAGGGGATTCCAGTTCCCCCTCTGCTTAAGCATTTTGAGGATGTCCACAAAGGAAACATCTTCAGAGGGGGATCTCGAGGACCCTTCCGAATCATCTAAGTCTGTATCCGAAGTGACAGGCTCAGGGGAGTCAATGTGCTTCCTCTTGCACTTCTTCTTACAATGGGGCTCCTCTGAATGTTCAAGGGAGGCCTCGGAAGAAGAGGAAACACCCAATGGGGTGCTCTGGAGTGCCGGTTCCCCACGCTTGGGGTCTGGAGGAGGAGCAGAGATTGGCACAGGCACTACAGGGAACGGAGCAGATGGGGACGGTAGTGGAGCTGACTCAGTGGCCAGCACACTCCTCATGACATCGAAGGCATCCCTGCCACAATGCAGAGAAGGCTCCGGTTCTGAGGAAATCGGAATCCTTCTTTGCACCGAGAGAGACGGCTCCGAGGCTGATGTAGGAACCAAGCTCACCTGCGCCGAAGCACCGAGAGGGAGAATGGGGTCGGACAAGGGTCCGATGCCACTTGCCCCCTCGGAGCTGACGTGGGAGTCCCGGCACCCAGATCCCTCGACGGACGACACCATCGAGGGAATTGGAGCTGACAACGGAACCGAAGGAGATAAAGTTATTGAAGCCGACGGTTCCACTACTCGAACCCCAATGAACTACGGCTCCGAGCTCAATGGAGTTGGAGGAGGAACATTGATAGAAGTGGACGGAGCCGACACCGGTTGAGGAGGGCTGGACAACATCTTGGTAAGTGCCTGCGACTTTAGCAACCTAGTGACCACTCTCTCCACGTCGTGATCCGAGAGCCTAGAGGATCGAGAGGAGTGAGAAGATTTGTGACTGCGCTAGCTTTGCAGCAGGGGAGACCGAGGAGCCAAATGTACGGATTCCAGAGAAGGGGACCTCAGCCTCTTGTGGCTCCGCGAAGGCTCCGAAGTTTCTGATGGAGCCGACAGGGAGATAGTCTTATCGGTTCCAGCCGGAACCGAAGTAGCAGGTAGAGTCTGAACCAAAGACGGCTCCGAACTTGGAGCCGACGATTTGGTAGATTTAGGGGATTTCACAGGCTGAGTTTTGGCCGGTGAATCCTGGGGCTTTAAAAGGCCCCTAAGAATAAGCTTGTTCTTACGCTTCTGCAGACCTTTTGGACTAAATGCATGGCAGATAGAACAAGAGTCCTGCAGGTGCACAGCGCCTAAACAATAGACGCAAGAAGTGTGCCCATCTGTCAGAGACATTTTCTGACAGCATGAGTCACACTTCTTGAACCCAGACACCTTGGATTCTTTGGACATCATGTAACAAAAAATACAACAGTAGCTAACCAAACAAAATACAGTCTAAAGAGAAAACAGAGTACACTACAGACTAAAGCTAAAGTTTTTTTTTTTTTTTTTTTTTTTTAATAGGAAAGCCTCTAACTCAAATGGCTAGCCTACAAGGAAGATAGAAGGAAAGCCTCTTACTTAAACGGCTAACCTGACAGGAATAAGGAGGCGGGGAGAACTCTCTAAATTAAATGAGTTCTAAAGGGAAGGAAAGGAAGCTACAAATACACACTTAGCTAACACAACAAGTATAAGACTAAAATAGCTACTTTCACTGGCTTATGTGAGTAATCACAAAACCATCACTTTTGAAATCCCACCCCTTCAATTATTTAAATTTATTGGCCATCCTACAGTATTTCATAGTACCAAAATACAAAAGTAACCACCCCTTTCAGTCCATCTTGCTGTTTTAAAAATAGTAACTCTCCACTAAACCTTAACTTTTTAAACAGGTAAAACTCAAGTTACCTACTTTCATTTCTAACTTCTCTAGTGCACACTGCAGAGTGCAGAGTGCATTCTTTTCAATCTTACCTTTAAGCATCCCTGTTACTAGCACTTTCTCTAATACCTAAAAAGATCATCTCTACTTGACTCCAAGTAGACTTTTCTCTATCTGTTAAACCTAGCACTTGCTCCTACAGTACTTATTACCTTGATACGGCACTCTTATAGATAGCACCCCAAAAAGGCAAACCCCCATTTCTCAGTCACCCACGTCCCCCGGAATCTCTTTTAAAGTTTTTTTGTCTAGTCCTTCTAGCATGTCGAGGGATCAGTTGCTAGTGTCCTCTCCTGCTCAGCTGGTGAACCTGGGAATATTGAGGCAATGTTACAATTGCCTCATGTACACAGACAACCCTCTCCTCCTCCCACAAAACACAAATACATGCGAGAGATGCAACTATACGGCCAAACTAGAGGCTGAGCTCTTTCAACATAGGACTGGCAAGACCAGTCAGGAGGAGAAGGTTACCACACACACTATAGACCCAGTCTCACATAGTACCATCACAACCTCAAATCATACACATAAACACACAAAGACATACTCTGCTCTGATCAAAAATCTACCAAAACAGCAGAGGCCACCAAAGCAGACACCCAAACAACCACCACCTCAGAACACAACACCTGCAACACATAGACCTCACAGTCAGAGTGTCAAACAGTCACAGCCCTTAAGGCCAAACACAATGCCAGACACACTAGTCATTGGTGACTCCATAGTCAGACACACTGACGTCCCGCGCACCAGACTGAGTAAGGAGAAGGTCACAGTAAGCTGCCTGTCGGGCGCTAGAATCCGCCACATAACGCAAGCACTCAGGTCACTCAACAGCAGGTACAAATACGACTCAGTCATTGTCCACGCTGGTGTAAACGACCTGAGACGTACCTCCTTGGACTACATGAAAAGAGACATTGAGGAGCTCTCTGATTATGTAGCCCAGGCAGGTATGACCCTGACCTTGAGCAGTATCCTACCTTCACCAAGAATGATGCCACAATACAGAGATAAGATGATCAGCTTTAACAATTGGCTTAAACTCTGGTGTCATTCAAAGGGGATCCAATGTCTGTCTGCCTGGGATGACATGCTGGACAAGCCACGCTGCTTCGCAAGGGACGGCTTGCACCTGTCACCCCTGGGATTCCGGATATTGGCAAAGGCTCTTGCCACCCCCATAGTGCCTTTTTTAGGCAAGGCTCAAATTCTAAACCTACCACCCTAGAACACAAAAAAGGAAAAAAAATAAGGGTAATGCTGCTCAATGCCAGAAGTCTAAATCTCAAAATGCACGCACGCAAGGCCCTTCTCAGTATGGAGAACATCGATGTCTGTGCAGTGACAGAAACCTGGTTCAAGGCTCCTGAGAGCACCCCAGCACTATCAGGTTTTACCTCTTATCATGCGTTCAGGCCCCAAAATCCGGACAATACCAAGAAAGGAGGGGGGGTATCCATATTCATCAAAGACACCCACACCTCAAGACTGGTGGCAACGCACGATGCATCGGAGACCATCCAGGTGCAATTAACCATAGGCAAGACTGCTCTGCAAATTGTAGCATGTTACAGGCCACCCTCACAAACTCAGGAACCTCACATGGCCTTCCTGAAAACACTAGAGGGGATAAATGTATCACCAAACACCATCATACTAGGTGACTTCAATTACCCTAATATAGACTGGGAACACTACTCAAGCCCAAACACCCTAGCCCAAAAGTTCCTGGAATTCATAAACTCAAATGCCATGGAACAACTAGTCACCATCCCCACAAGAGGAGAAAACATACTTGATCTCATCATCACGAACATGGGAGCACAATGTTCAACACCGAAGTATACCCCTCACTGGTGAGATCAGATCACAAACTAATCTCGCTGGAGGTCCTCATCCCACCCCACCTGAAATAAAAAAGACCACAGTAAAGAACTTCTCGAAAGCCGACTTCACACTTCTAAAGACTAGTGTGGTCTCCTTTAAGGCCCCGAACCGCGGAAAACAGTAATCAAGCCGCTGAATCACTTACAAATGCCTTCTACCAGCACCTACAGGACTGCATGGATAAGGCAATCCCAAGCAAAACAAAGACTCTTTGTACCAAAGGCAAGCGTCCAGTCTGGTGGACCCCAGCCATAAACAAACTCTACAACAAAAGGAGGAAGCTACTACAAGATAGAGCAAAATCCTTAAAAGGTAAGACACCCTTGATCACTATAAGTAAAAACTAAGAGCTCTCATAAAATCATCCAAAGCAAATTTTGAGAGAAAAATAGCTAAAGACTCAAAAGACAATCATAAGGCCTTCTTTAGCTATGTTAAAACCTGGGAGGAAACTCCCAGATATGCTCAGAACTAGTTCAAAATGATGTGAAGATTACTGATCCTACAGACATTGCCAACATACTGGCTGACAGGTTCAGTGCAAACTTCTCCCTCCCCCAAAAGGAGAGATATCTATACCAAGCGATTGCAGCCCCCAAACATCTCCAACGCCCAAGTGAGAACTGCTCTCCCAAAGCAAAAACACAGCATCCATGGGACCTGATGGTGTCCCCGGCTGTGTGCTCCACGAACTCAACGAGGAATTAAACCCACAGCTAGGACAGCTGTTTAATCATAGTCTTACCTCTGGATACGCACCCAGGAGTGGCGCACTGCAACTGTGGTCCCACTTCACAAAGGCGGTGCCTCCACCGACCCTGGAAATTACCGCCCATTAGCTTGACAAGCCTTATCTGCAAAGCCATGGAGAGGATCATAATGGACCTCATAAATAAAGACATAGGGAATTTGCAGACTTTGGATCCATCCCAGTTTGGCTTTGTCAAAGGCAGATCATGCCTTCTAAACTTGGTTGACTTTTTGAAACAGTCACCAAAGCCATTGATGAGGGAAAGGCAGTCCATACAGCCTACCTCGATCTGGCGAAGGCCTTCGATACAATACCCCACTCAGGTATCATTGAAAAACTCATCAGCTTAAATGTTAACCCATACATCACAAGATGGGTTGCAAACTGGCTGAGTGACAGAACCCACAGGGTCAGAGTTGCTGGCGCCATGTCAGACTCAAAGCCTGTCACAAGTGGTGTACCACAGGGCTCAGTCCTGGGCCCACTCTTGTTTGGCATCTACTTTTCCAAGTACAAGCAAACACAGGAGGGTTATGGCTGACAAAGTTTGCAGATGACTGCAAACTGGGCGCCATAGTAGAAAACACATCTGACACAGATATCCTTCAGAAGGGTCTCACAGAAACGGATAACTGGTGCCAGAGCCATGGCCTAAAGTTAAATGCCAAAAAATGCATAGTCATACCCTTCAGGAAAAACAAGGTTACCCCTAGCTACCAAATAGGTGGCAATCCACTGAGCACAGAAGAAGTTATCAGGGACCCGGGGACCCAGGTTGATAGTAGACTGTCATTCGACACCCATGTAGCTAAAGTAGTTAGGAAGACCTTCTACATTGCCCACCTTATTATGAAGGGATTCTCATCTAGATCAAGGGAGGTCATAGTCTCCCTATACTCATCACTCATCAGACCAATGATTGAGTACAATGCCCCATTCGGAATGTATCTGATCCGACACTTGCAGCAGCTGGAGAGGCCACAAAAGTTCCTCACCAAAAGGATAAAGGGTCTCAAACATCTGTCCTATGCTGCCCGACTGAAAGAACTCCAGCTCTATTCAGTCGCCACCGCTTGCTCAGAAGTGACCTTTGCCTAACATACAAGGCCATGTCAAACCTAGATTTGATGAATATGCTTCACCTCAAAAAATCTAGATCCGTCAGAGCCATAAGGGCGGGAGACTTAAACCTCGACACGGCTATTAATAGGACGTGCTGGAGGGATAGATTCATCACCCAAAGACTCCCTATGCTGTGGAATAAAATCCCGGTATATGTGAGGCAGAGCACCTCGCTGGCCTTGTTCAAGAGAAATCTTGACCAATGGATGGGAGATCGCAGATATACCCCAGGGATTACCTCAGTGTCACTGCTCAACAGAGGCACAGCAGAATAATGGGTATAGCTCCCCATACTAAAGGGGTGGCGTAAGCCACAAAACTATGGGCTAGGCTTGTAAATGCCCTCGGGCAGCTAGCCTAGTATGAACCTATGAACCTATAAAACTAACAAAAAAAAACCCTAGGAAAAAGACTATTTCTAGTAAAAAAAGTTCTATAAATAAACTTTATATGAGCCTGAGCCAGAAAAACGACACCTCGCAGCTGAAGTGGCAAACGAGATCTGGGTAGCTAGCGCTAGGCATCATGGAATAAGGGGTAGCCTCGAGCCAGTAAACAGCTCTCGAGCTATAGAAGATGGCCAAGTTGGAGCTGAGGACTGGCTCCGATCCCAACCAGCAAGAACGAAGGCGAGATAGACAACTTAACATCAATATATACAGGGGAGGAATGAGGTTTAAAAAAAGGCAGGGTTTGAATGAGCTATTTAATTTTTCACTAACAATGTTTGGGTATATTATATGTATAAGGTTTGTAACTAAAATTGTGTCAGCATGGTTTGTGATATATAATGCTTGCAACTAAGATTATGCCAATATGGTTTGTTTTCATTTATATAAATGTACGATTGCCTAGGTCATAAGTGATAATTTAATAATGATGTTTCTTGTTTCAAAAGGAAAACACTGAGATGTCCTTTTTTGGTTTTATCAGGTACAAAATAATATTGTCTGCAAATAAAGCTAACTTTTCTTGATTACCATACCAATTATACACTTGAATTTCTGAGTCCCCAACTTTTGTTGCAACTGGCTGTAAATGGCTCTAGGTGATTCGGTCAAGCTGACTAATGTCTCCAAAAATGGGCATGGGTAGTTACCGGTGATAAGTGGGTTGACAACCTGGCCTACTCTGACCCATGCCAGGGACCCTTGCTAGTGGTGGGAGGGGTATATGTGCCCCTATTGGCCAGTGTGTGCCCACCATAAGGCCCAGCAGCCCTGGATCAATAAGCTACTGGCTGACCAGTGTCTAGTTGCCCAGCCTGGCTTACCTGGGATAGCTCTGCTGAGTGAAAGCTAGACGTAAAACCAACCAACCTGCCAAACATGAACTGAGAATTACTACGCTTAATGTAGGTTCACTGACAGGACGCAGCTTGGAAGTGGATGACATGATGACACAGAGGAGGCTGGACATACTATGTATCCAAGAGAGGAGATGGAAGGGCAGTGCATCAAAGCCACTTGGCTTGGGATCCAGATTCTACTACTCAGGTAGAGAACAGGCTAGAAATGGTGTAGGAATTGTGGTGAGAGAGAGGCTTCAGAAGGCAGTGAGGGATATCATCAAATTAATGACAGACTCATGGCAATCAGACTCCATTGTAATGATAGGGCAGTATTCATAATCTCAGCCTATGCCCCACAACAGGGTTGTGATAGTGAGGAAAAGAGTGCATTCAGACAGCAGCTGCAGGACCTACTAGATAAAGCAGGACAACATGAATTGATGTTGATAATGGATGACTTGAATGCACATATAGGGACAGACAGAACAGGATAGGAGGACTGCCTTGGTCCACATGGGTGGGGCAACAGGAATAAAGAAGGAAAAGCCATTCTAGTCTTCTGTCTGGCAAATGGCTTGATAGTAGCCAACACATGGTTCAGAAAGAGAGATAGTCACAAGATCACATACAAGAGTAGCCAACATGCAACTCAGGTAGACGTCCTCCTAGTAAGGAAAAGGCACTGGGGTAGAATCCATGATTGCAAAGTCATTCCCAGTGAAACAGTCATCCCACAGCATAAAACACTAGTTGCCACAAACAGCTGCAAGCAGTGATCAGACAAGACTCTAAGGTCAACAGAGACCAGACTGAAGACCTGGAAGTTGACTGGAGAGAAAGTACAACAGTTCAAGGAATTACTCAGGGATCTAACACCCCAAGAAGAAAAGGAAATAGGTGGAGTTGAAGAAGAGTGGCAGTGCCTAAAAACAGCACGTGTTAGGACTACAGAAAATATATGTAGCTGAGCCATGTATGGAAATAAGGTACATAAGGAAAGCTGGTGGTGGAATGCAGAAGTCCAGGAAGTCATCAAAAGAAAGGAGGAGTGCAGGAAGAAGTGGGAAACAGAAAAGAATGACAAGGCTAGGAAGGACTACTGGTTGGCTAAGAAATAAGTTGCAATAGCAAAGAACAGGGCATCAGAAGCACTCTACCAACTTCTGGAAAGTGACTCAGTAAGGGGCACAAAGAAACTATATCAGGTTGCAAGGCAAAGACAGAAAGATAAAGAAGATAGTCAGGCCCCCTTCATAAGTGATGCTAGCAACAACCTGCTCACCAGTCCACAGGACATCAAAGACAGATGGAAGGAGTATTTCCAGCAGCTTCTGAATGAAGAAACCCCCACAGAAGCTGTACTGCCCCAGAAACACCCTACAATGAGAGAAGAAGAGGAGCCACCTTAGAAGAAGTAAGAACAACACTACGGAAGATGAAGTCATGGAAAGCAGCAGGCTCAGATGAGGTCACAGCAGATATGATAAAGATGCTGGGTGAGATAGGGGAGAAATGGCTCCTGAGGGTACTAATAGCAGTGTGGAGAGAAAGGTGTATCCCGGATGACTGGAGAACAAGCATAGTTGTGCCAGTGTGCAAGAACAAAGGGGACATCCACAACTGTGGGCAGTACAGAGGCATCAAACTCTGCATGAAAGTTCTAGAGAGAGTGATTGATAAACGGATGCACAGAGTAGTGGAATATAAGATGAGAGATGAGCAATTCGGATTCAGATCAGGTTGTAGCACAATTGACCCAATGTTTGCACTGAGACAGATACTTGAGAAGAAGCTAGAGATGAGGACAGAGTCCAACTGGGCATTCCTAGACTTGAAGAAAGCATATGACAAGGTCCCAAGAAAACTGATCTAGGCAGTACTGCGGTGGTCTGAAGTCCCAGAAACATTGGTAGAATTAGTGCAGGCTATGTGCAAGGACCCAGTATGAACAGTGTTTGGCCTCACAGAGGGGTTTCCCAGTGGGAGTGGGTGTACACCAGGGTTCAGCTCTGAGCCCACTGATGTTCATATTGGTAATGAACTACATTAGCAAATAGGTTGGAGGGGACAGATCAACAAAGTTGCTGTACACAAACGATGTGGAAGTACAAGCAAACTCTGAGCTAGAACTTCAGTAAAGGATAGGAGAATGGAATGCAAATCTGAAGGCACACAGGATGAAACTAAGCACAGATAAGACGGTGGTAATGGCAGCAAATTAGGGAAATCAGAAGAAGCTGAGAACAGAGATAGAAGGGAAGATAGTGGAACAGGTAAACAGCTTCAAGTATCTTGGATGGGTGGTTGAGGAGAAGGGTAATCTGAATGAAGAGGTCAAAGCTAGAATCAGAAGGGGTGCAGCCAACTGGCATAGAGTATCAGGTGTAGTCTATGACAGAGGAATGCCAAAGAAGCTGAAAGGTAAGGTATACAATACAGTGGTGTGACCAGTACTACTGTATGGTACAGAAACTTGGGTTTTAAAGGCATAACAGTTGAAGAAGCTAAAGGTGATGGAAATGTAGTGGCTGAGAAAGATGGTAGGATGCACACTGTGGGACAAATAAAGAAATGAGGACATAAGAGCAGAAGCCAAAGTAGCTCCGATTGCAGAAAAGATAAAAGAGAACAGATTACGGTGGTTTGGGCACATGTGAAGAAAAGCAGAAGACAATCTGGTGAGGAAGATTTGGGACAGACAAGAAGAAGGTAAGAGGAAGCAAGGATGTCCAGCAAAGAGTTGTAGATGGATTGTGTGAAAGAATATCTGTGACAGGCATGAGTGTTGAAGAAGACAACAGTGTGGCACTGAATCGAGAGAGTTGGTGACAGTTAACACGATAACCCGTCCCCATGTTGAAATATGGGGAAAAGGAGGCTTATGATGATGATGGCTCTAAATATAATGCAAGTAATAAAGGGGAAAGAGGACACCCCTACCTGGTTTCTCTGTTCAGACACAACTTATCAGCGAGTAGCCCTGCCACTTTAATTTTTGCCTCTAATCCCCCATATATCCCCTAATTAACTTTATTACTGTATCAGAGAATCCAAAGGTGTCCATTGCCCTACTCATAAAATTCCAGAGTAGTACGTCAAATGCTTTCTGTGCATGAATACCTACCAACAACATTATTTTTATATTCTGCTTCCCTCTGAATCACCACTGTTCTATTAATGTTGCCAAACTTTTGCCTATCCTCCGCAAAACCAAAATGATCCAGAATTTTGGCAATACCTTTGCCATTCTTTTAACTGTTATAGACATAAACACTTTATAATCATAGTTTAAAATTGAAATAGACCTATATGAAGCTGGGTCTCATGGGTCTTTACTATCCTTAGGTATTAAGAGTCACCATAACCTTCTTTCAGCATGTTGGTGCTTTCCCTTTTTTAAATACTGTTAAGCAAAATCTTCCAGATCTTTATTACTTTCTTCCCTCCTAGCTTCCAAGCCTCCACAAGAATACCATCTAGTCCTGGAGACTTTCTTGTAGATTGAGTATACATCACTTTTTTATCTCATCTCCTTCTGCCAAGTGTTAACTTCTGGGCCTCATCTACCTCTAGCTTTAGAATACTTGAGTCTTCCATAAATATTCCCATTTGTGCTTTTTCCTGATTTCCACATTTGGCTGATTTACATAAATTTTCATAGAATTCCTGAAATATCTCCAATTCCTCTACAAGATCTCTGGCTATTTTAAGTGCTATAGGCTCCTTATGTTTGGCAGCAATACCTTCTACTTTCTGTTGCCTAAGTACTTATGTTAAAAAGTTGACATGCTCTATAGTTGTTATCAATAGTTGCTTAACAGCAATCTTTCAAAACTCATGCATATTATCCTGATACTGCCTTATTTTTCTCTTTAGCACTCTGCAGTTACACCTCTTCTTATGTGAGATTCCCCTTATTCTGCAATATTTAACCTTTGTCAGCCCCTCTAAATAATTCTCATTACTTTTTAACCATATCTCTCTTTCTTTTATTTACACTCCATTTTTAAACTCCAGTTTCAATTTACCCCACTCACTAGCTATACCTTCTGAATAAACTTCCATCTTCCCCAATAACTCTCAAATAATTTCCACTACCCACTCCTTGAATTCTTTTTTACGGGTATGTGAAGAAGTACCAGTGTCTCATCTTCACTTCACTACCCTGCATTTTTATATTAGTTGTTACTGGAGCATGATCTGAAATAGTTTTAGGATGCGTGTCAAAGCTTTCAATTAAATGCACGTGTTCCTGTTAAATATAACCTCTGTGCAGTCTAGCCCATTTATTGTACATACCGGAATTGTATGTAAATTCTTTCCAAGCTCCTACTACTAAATTCATGTCCTCCATATCAAATATTTGTATAAATTTCTTCAGAAATCTACCCCCTTTTGTTAAATTTTCCCTTCTATGTCCCCCCGATACATCCTCACTGCTGCAAATTAAGTTCATATCCCCACCTATAAGTAATATTCCCTGCTGAAAGTATTTATTTCTCCTAAAATGTTCTTAAAGTTGATAATAGTTTTAGGTGGATAATTATGCTTTCCAGAGTAATCCTCCTCCTTTCCCAGTAGGCCCTTACTACCTCAAATCTGCCATTATTATCCTTTGTATCACTACTGGAGCTCCTCTAGCAATTAGTACAGGTATTCCCCTTTTCCTTTGTCCCTGATATTTTGCTGAATATCCATCCTGAAATTCTTTCATCAAATTCACAAGCTCACTTCTTTTCAAATGTGTCTCCTGTAGCACTGCTATTTGCACTCTGCATTAATATAGTTCAGTACTCTTACCTTTTTATCTATACATGTGAGGCCCCTATCAACTGTACTTCACTATGAGGAGCATTCCTCAGTTTGAGCCTTAAAAAGTCTATGTTTCCTTACAGTTCCTCATTGAAAGGGTCAGTCATACATTCAAAGTTAAGAATGTTTTTAACTAATATTGATAATAAATAATGACAAATTATAGTAATTCATCAATCAAGCTTTTTGCAAGTATAAAGTAACAGATTTTATCCATCCTGTGTGCTTCCTAGTTGAAATTGTTAGTAAGCTGTTGGTAAGTGTTCCACAACATTTGGAGGTAGGGTTCCTCATTTTGGAGATTTAAGGTTGAGAGCTATGGTGAGGCCATTCATGTTCCAAAACAACATGGACAATACAACCAGTATGATAAGACGTTATTATTCCCAACTATTCCATATGACAGCTTTTTTAAATGTCTATTTCCAGCTTTTGTGCAACATATACCCACTAACATTTGGCAGGTTGAACCTTTACACAGTTTCTTGTCATCTCCATTTGAACCTAGGTCACATTTTACAAGACTTTATGTTTTAACGAAAACCCTCAAACAAACATTCCTAGAACATCCCCATAACCTATTATCTTCAAATAAACACACAAAACTATGTACATCTTCAAATAATGAAGTTTAACCCTTCTGAAAAGAACTTCCCGAACTGACAGCTGCACCCATAGGCACTAACTAACCTTAAATGAAGGTTATCCATGCCAAAACGCATGTTACAGCCAAGGCCTCCACGAAAGCATATGAGCAAATATATACAGTTGCTCAAAGCTGGAGACTTTTCAACTCACAATGCAGATTTATTTGGTAAAAGAAAAGTTCATTACATTCAGTATTCTCTTATTAAATAACTTACACAAAATTATTAGATTAAGCCAAGGGTTTAATCCAGATACTCACCTATGTGAAAGTAAGAGAAAACGTATCAACTCTACATATATTATCTGTGCACATTTACACCCCATCCCCACCTCAACAACCCACAATTACAGCATATAACTTAAATCTTAAGATTAAGGATTTTTTCCAGCCTTTCTTCTCTTTTCATAGTTTAATGTCTATATTTCATAAAATCAAAAAAGATGAAAACAGGTACTTGTTTATATTAGTATCTTTATCACATAGAACAATAACTGGAATACTTTATAACATACAATTTATATCATGAAATCTATTATACAAATACTGTTAAGAACAAAAATTGTTTTACTTACAGTTACTTATTTTTGCCTTTTCCCCTCAATGTCCTTTCAAACATTAATGACATCATGTAGAGTACATGTTTTTTCAGGTCCTCACAAGTTTAACAAAAGTCAACAAAAGTCTAATCTGTCTACTTTTTTTTTTGTAAAGCCATATTTCACATATGTGATTGATGCTTTATAATCTCACATTTATTAACCAATTTCTCCATCTCCCAACCCTAGACTCCTATTCAAGTCAAATGTGTTCCTGATGCTTTTAGTCAACTCCTGGGTTTTCTTCTGTCTCTCGAGCATTTTCCTTTGGAACACTGGAAAAGTTTGGTTTCACTGGCAAAGTCTCTCTATGAGCTTAATTTTTATAAGAATAAAAAGCAGAGTCCCCCTTCTGTTTGATGAATCACTTTTTGTTGGACAAACTTTTGTTATTTCCTCCTTAGCCTGTTCTGCATAACAATTACTCTGTTCCTCCAGGAAAAAATATTCTGAATACAGCAAGCTTTAATCTCACATTTCCTCTCAACTGATTGCTGGGATAAATGTGCTTCTCTTATGCCTGGTGTACAGTGAATAATCATTTTTCACAAATATTCTACTGTCCACAATTTTTAATACTTTGTTCTTCTGCCACAGTTTAGTCAGGATCAACTCTTTCTGCTGATATGATTGCATTTTTACTAATACAGGTGCTGGCTGCTTTCTCATGGCCAGGTTTGGAGCATGCACATGGTGCACTCTTTCAATTAACAAATCCTGTTGTGAAATACCAGTCTAGTTGCTTATTTGTGATTTTGTAAAATTAGTACAAGCCTGTTCCATCCAGATTTTTTGGTATAACAGAAAATGTATTTACTTATTTTATTTTACATTTGTTAACTGTGTAGAGTCCAGATGGGTAAGTTGCCCGTTTTCAGCGGAGACCCAGAGAGAAAAGCTCCATAACAATAGTACAAAAAGATTACAAACACTTTTTAAAGATTTACAAACAATATACAAAAAAGTGACAGGTGCCAACAATCACAATTTACAAAAAGGGAAATGTAAAACAGAAAACATTACATTTCCTAAGCGTAATTACAACAGGATTTTGAAAATCATTATATATATAACTAAAAACCATTGTGGTATCTCAGGGTTTCTCTGCATGCTCTGTCCTCTAATTCTACCATTTTTTGAAACAGCACTTCTTGAACAGTCTCATACTCAGCCAGCCTTTTCTTCATTTTGATCTCTGATTTTTGAAGTTGTATCAATTCATTTGAATAGCTTTTTAAAGCTTCCTTTAAATTTCCAACCTTTTGTTATTTGAGTTAATATCTTCAATGTTTTCTTGTCTAAGTGATCCTATCTTTTGGGGACAATCACCCCAAAAATGTAAGTCAGGACAGAAAATAGACTGCTTTATAGCTTGGACTTTGTTCCCTAGATGTCAGAGCTGTTTTCAATATTAATTTTAGTCTTCTAAAATATTCCTTACTGAATTCTGTTTGCATTTGTTCATGTTTTATTGTTGATCCTTCATCAATTCGCAAATATTTATACACTTCTTCCTGCTCACGTTACTTTATACCACATTCCTATCCCAGACTGACAGCTATAGACTGGTATAAATTTATGCAATATATATCCAATTACCCAGTCTCTGTTTGAAGGACAGCTGCATATTGCATTGGTTGATTGTCAGGGAGAGTCTATTCCAGAGGTGGGGGAGGTGCCAAGTAATAAACCTGTCTCTCCACTCTGTTTTGTTAATCTTCTGATGAAGACTTAGATCCCAGATTCTAGTATTTGTGGGACTAATCAACTTGTGCAGGTGCAGTGGCTCAACGGCTACTGGGTCCCTAACTACATGGAATGCAAGGCACACATCTTCTCTGTGAAGTCTACATGACACTGGATAAAATGCTTCTAGCTTTTCTGTTAGCTTATATTTTTTTAAGCTGGGAGCAAGTACTTTAAATATGTGCAGCATCACTCATGTAACCCTCTGACATCTCTGAATGAGACGGGGGTTTCTTGGATATTCCACTATGCTCAGCAGGACCCCACATTTTGGCATTACTCAAAGCTCTATATACTTACTTTACAAATCAGCCCCATCTTTGTATATTTTAAAAATGTATTCTTTGCTTGCATAATCCTGTTTAACAATATTCAAACACTTTAAAGTCAACTCTGAACTGTGATAAAAAAGGAGCTATAAAAAGTTTTGTTGGTAATTTTAGTAAAATTCCCTCCCCTTTACAACATAACCAAACATTTGTGACCACAAACAGAATATATTATATTTATTAAGCTTGCAGAAGATGCATAGAGAAACCATTCTTATGTAACATTGTCCACAGTTTCTTCTGTGAACCATATATCACAACTCACGGAACAATGCACCAAATTGTCAGACTTATAGCTATGTTCCTTTAACACTGTAAGTCAAATCAGCCAGGCCTTGACAACAACTGTACCACTAAACAATTTAAAGAAACAGCGTAGTATATGGCAGTATACTAACAACTCCTTAACAATTTCAACAACATGGGTACTTAAACCAGTTAAATTGTATACAGACAACTAAACCATTAATTTGCTCATTATACAGTAAGGGGAGAATTATTCAGGTCTTCCTTTGTACTCTAAAACTTGAAAAGACAAATTTGTAAAGTCATAAAAGTTGCCAAAGATGGCCTGGCTTAGTGCAATCTGTATACTTTATATACTTCTAGTAAGTATATTCAATTTCTGATGTGCCTAGATTTAGGATTCAAACAGCAGCCTTGTGTCAGCAAAGAGATTTCAATCAAATGTTCTCAGTCATTTGGTTTCCAATGCAACTTCATCAGTATACCTACTAAAACAGCCAATGTAATCAGTTTTCAAATAAAAGAGGTGGCAGAAAATAATTAATATTGATTATACAAAGTACAAAAAATAAAACAAAGAAAGATATTTATACAATAACTGTTTTAAGCTTGACAAATAGCACTTTCCACTGTATTACATCAACTTCCTCAGTAAAATGAGTGAAAATGCAATGGCTTCCAGTCAAACAATGGCATTTATTTATTTATTGTGAGTTAACAAGCATAAAGCTATTACGGAGTAACACCACTGTGATTATCACAATCATCGGGAACATACCTCTCAACTGCCCAGATTTTGCCTCATACATTTGGTCAGTTTGTCATAAAAGTTATGGTGTTCTGGCAAATCACTGAGGACTGAATTCATTAAACAGTGACAGAGATTTCAGTTTCTTCAAATCCTTTAGAAAATGCATGTTAACACATTGTAGCACCTTTTTAAGTTTATAAGAGCAATACTTAAACATGTCCCTATTTGTGACCCTTTGTTCCCCCATTATTTTTGGCTTTTACACTGATGTCACATAAACCATGACTTTATTGAGCGCTTTCATCAGAGTAAATGTCAGACTTCATCACTTTATCTAGTAGGTCCCCCATCATTCTGATGAAGTCTGACATTTAGTCTGATGAAAGCGCTCAATAAAATTGTGTTTTTTGTGACATTGGTGTGGACAGTTGTTTTCTATATTTTTCTTGCAGTTTGTGGTGTGTTTTCCATGGTTACTGTTTTTTCCAGACTTCTTGATCTAAGAGTTTCAGAGGTATGACCAGGAGTTTTGTGTCTTTTTAAAAAAAAAACACTACATTTTACATGTACATCTCAACTCAAAGGTTTGTGTTCCCATGAGTAAAACATGTAAATGCACTATGCTTTTCTATGTGGCTTCTAGAGGAAAAAATTGAAACACATGTTAAAAGCCTGCCCCATCATACATTTTCAACAGTGGTGCATCATCTATCACCATATGACTTTCCATGCTGTAACCACATACTTTGAGGGCACCCCAACTCTGATTCCTGATTTGTTGCACTAATTGCCATTAATCTTAACATCTGCTTATTTTTTATCTTTTGTGAAAACCTCCAGCCAATCCTGAAAAAAAATAATTTTCTATGCGAGTCCCCCACACCCCAGTGCATGTCCACCATTAAGCCTCATCCCACATGGACATGGCTGACTTGTTCCCTTACCTGTGAATATCGCCAGGGAACATACTGAAAACAACATGGAGGGGGGACATCACTAAGGTACCTACGAGGGTGCTTTGTACCTTGTAAGCATCTTGACAGTCAGGATATTTGCACTAGCCAAAACCAAGCCCTGGCCGGTAGGGAATGTACGATCTGCAGACTCGCAATAACTTTCCCATGCAAGTGCACAATTCTGCACACCCACATTAAAGGCCATCAGTAGTTTGTGGTGTGATAAACCTAACACCCACATCTAGGTCATGCATCTGCACTAATCCTCCAAAGGAATGCAGCAGTGTGCATTCACTTTTGTCCCCCCCGAATGTGGTGTGATAAACACAACACCCACATCTAGGTCATGCATCTGCATCAATCCTCCAAGGGAATGCAGCACTGTACACTCAGCTTTGTCCCCACCCCCCGATTGTGGCGTTATAAACCCAACACCCACATCTAGGTCACGCATCTGCACTAATCCTCCAAGGGAATGCAGCAGTGTGCACTCAGCTTTGCCCCCCCCCCCCGATTGTGGTGTGATAAATCCAACACCCACATCTAGGTCATGCATCTGCACTAATCCTCCAAGGGAATGCAACAGTTTGCACTCAGCTTTGTCCCCCCCCCCCCCCCGAATGTGGTGTGATAAACCCAACACCCACATCTAGGTCATGCATCTGCACTAATCCTCCAAGGGAATGCAGCAGTGTGCACTCAGCTTTCTCCTCCCCCTCCCGAATGTGGTGCGATAAACCCAACACCCACATCTAGGTCATGCATCTGCATCAATCCTTCAAGGGAATGCAGCAGTGTGCACTCAGCTTTGTCCCCCCCCCCCCCCGAATATGGTACGATAAACCCAATCCACACAACTAGGTCATGCATCTGCACTAATCCTCCAAGGGAATGCAACACGGTGCAGTCACCTTTGTCCCCCCCCCCAATTGTGGTCTGGTAAACCCAACACCCACATCTAGGTCATGCATCTGCACTAATCCTCCAAGGGAATGCATCAGTGTGCACTCAGCTTTGTTCCCCCCCCCCGAATGTGGTGTGATAAACCCAACACCCACATCTAGGTCATGCATCTGCACTAATCCTCCAAAGGAATGCAGCAGTGTGCACTCAGCTTCCCCCCCCTCCTGAATGTGGGGTGATAAACCCAACACCCACATCTAGGTCATGCATCTGCACTAATCCTCCAAGGGAATGCAACATGAGGCAGTCACCTTTGTCCCCCCCCCCATTGTGGTGTGATAAACTCAACACCCACATCTAGGTCATGCATCTGCACTAATCCTGCAAGTGAATGCAACAGTGTGCACTCAGCTTTGTCCCCCCCGAATGTGGTATGATAAACCCAACACCCACATCTAGGTCATGCATCTGCACTAATCCTCCAGGGGAATTCAGCAGTGTGCACTCAGCTTTGCCCCCCTCCCCAGAATGCGGTGTGATAAACCCAACACCCACATCTAGGTCATGCATCTGCACTAATCCTCCAAGGGAATGCAGCAGTGTGCACTCAGCTTTGTCCCCCCCCCCCCCGATTGTGGTGTGGTAAATCTAACACCCACATCTAGGTCATGCATCTGCACTAATCCTCCAAGGGAATGCAACATGAGGCAGTCACCTTTGTCCCCCCCCCCATTGTGGTGTGATAAACTCAACACCCACATCTAGGTCATGCATCTGCACTAATCCTGCAAGTGAATGCAACAGTGTGCACTCAGCTTTGTCCCCCCCCGAATGTGGTATGATAAACCCAACACCCACATCTAGGTCATGCATCTGCACTAATCCTCCAAGGGAATTCAGCAGTGTGCACTCAGCTTTGCCCCCCTCCCCAGAATGCGGTGTGATAAACCCAACACCCACATCTAGGTCATACATCTGCACTAATCCTCCAAGGGAATGCAGCAGTGTGCACTCAGCTTTGTCCCCCCCCCCCCGATTGTGGTGTGGTAAACCTAACACCCACATCTAGGTCATGCAACTGCATTAATCCTTCAAAGGGAATGCAGCAGTGTGCACTCAGCTTTGTCCCCCCCCCCCCCCGAATGTGGTGTGATAAACCCAACACCCACATCTAGGTCACGCATCTGCATCTCCACTAATCCTCCAGTGGAATGCAGCAATGTGCACTCAGCTTTGTCCCCCCCCCCCCTGAATGTGGTGTGATAAACCCAACACCCACACACCCACATCTAGGTCATGCATCTGCATCTCCACTAATCCTCCAGGGGAATGCAGTAATGTGCACTCAGCTTTGCCCCCCCCCCGAATGTGGTGCGATAAACCCAACACCCACATCTAGGTCATGCATCTGCACTAATCCTCTAAAGGAATGCAACATGATGCAGTCACCTTTGACCCCCACCCCCACCCCCGACTGTGGTGTGTTAAACCCAACACCCACATCTAGGTCATGCATCTGCATCTCCACTTATCCTCCAAGGGAATGCAGGAGTGTGCAGTAAGCTTTCTTCCCCCCACCCCCCGAGGATAAGCACATCAGCCTCCAGCTGCCAGCTCTGTTAGGTGCCCGGGACTCTTAACTAAATTCAGGTCACCTAAGGCTTTATCCTTCTAAACCACTGCAGCTGGTTTAATCCTGCTAAACTTATCTGTATTAAAGTAGTTACAATTAGGAACATTGCATACCTGAATGAATACTGTGAAAATAATGTGTGGTACAGGTTAATGCATGATGTCATCTAAAATCCACAATAAGGATGGCAGTGGCACTAGCATCAACCTGCTGTCAACTAAGAAATGCCAAGCACTGTTTGCAAATATTGTTAAAAACACAAGCCAAAATGTCCATATTTCTATAAATATATTTAAAATAAATTATGTAGTGATGACACGCACAGAATCATTAGAAAGCTATGGACTGGATGGCAATTTGCTGCTGATTCTATGCTGGCAGCTGGTAAGGCTACTGAGACAGAAGAAATGTATTTGCAAAAATGTCACTGCACTTTTCTACATTCAAAATGAAACATAAAACTAGGACTAAACATTGACCTGTTGAAATCAGTATCGGTGCAAAGCTTGGTTTCCTCCAAATAATTCCACATTTTTATGGTCTCCGATTGCACTTATAATTTGTGACATACTAGCATTGCTTTGAGGCTTAGTTTAAAAATTACTGTTGAAACATTTTCAGGAACCAGTAGACATCCATTAGTCTTCAAGTGTCAGCGACCATACAGTGCTGGAGAGAGAACAGGGAGGCAAAATATTATCTTGCAGAAAACTTGGGATGAGTCTGTGATAGCCGTAATGCAAGACGACAACAGCTAAACTTGTTTTTTGAAATTAACTGCTTGAAAAATGTTCTCTCCAAGGATGTTTACAGCTCGTTGAGCTGAAAAGTTCATAGTGCACCACTGAGTCAATGGAACCAGTTGGCCTTAATGTGGCCGACTGCATTACACTTCATTTTAATTGAGCAGCTGAACATTAGAGAGAAGTTCATCCTTTAGTGCACTCCCCTGTCCTTGGGCTCCAGCTGCTTCAATATCTGCTTGTATGGCAGCATCCCACACAAAAGTCAGCAGGGCAGCAGGCACCTAAAGCAAAGAAAACAACATTAGTAAAGCTTTCAGCATGGCACACCACACCACAGAAAGATTATTGTGATAATCTGCAAACATTAAACACTGAGCGAGTATGTCAGAAAAGCTCAGAAGCACAGACTGAGAAGCTATATAAAGGTTACAGCCAGTTCACCAGTGTCTAACTCCAGCAGTATGCATTTGCATTTTGTGGGACTCTAAACGAGTCACTTAACCAGGCTACATATTATGGACCACAAAAAGACTTTCATTATTATGGAAAATGTACTGATTTTGCTCTGCCCAGCTCCATGCCTACAATGTTAGACGAGAGGGCGGTATGTCTGCACCAAGACTCTTGTGCTATGTGAAGCTTCAAAGCCAGATATGGCTAGATGAGAGAGCAGTATGTTTTCACGAAGCCTCTTGTGCTACGTGGAGGTTCAAAGGCAGATATGGTTAGATGAGAGGGCAGTATGGCTGCACCAAGACTCTTGTGCTACGTGGAGTTTCAAAAGCAGCTATGGTGCTTTTAACTTCACCTCAGTACCGAATCTGAGACATTCAGTACTACAATTAAGCTGATTAAATGCAAAAGAAAGTACAGTTGAGTAAGTAAACTTACCA
Source organism: Protopterus annectens (assembly GCF_019279795.1). Lineage (NCBI taxonomy): Eukaryota > Metazoa > Chordata > Ceratodontiformes > Protopteridae > Protopterus > Protopterus annectens. The sequence goes on along the minus strand of NC_056747.1, from coordinate 14,734,761 downwards.
AACAGTAGATGTTCGATTGATCATTGCAGCAGTAGCCTAAGCTATATGGGTTATATCCTGCATACGATATAACTGCTGGCCAGCTTCCATAGCTTCAAGGCACCTTTCATGTGCCCAAACCATCAGTCAGCTCAAGAGATGAACTGACTAAGACAGGTTTGGGCATCAAGCCTTGAGAGGACATGACCAGGAACAACATCAATCAAACGTTCACACCCTGGGATAAACAACACCCTAAAAAACAAGGGGGAGTGCAGAGAGGGCACAGTTACTGAAATGGAGAGTATTCAAACATCTGATTTTACGGTAGTTTTACTTACAAAACTGTACTATGTTCTTCACACTGATTACTGCTGCAGCAGTCAAAGCTATATGTGTACATTACCCCAGTTTAGAACTGGGAGGTGGAAGAAGAAGGGTTCAGGAGCCCTTGGAGAATAGTCCTAGCGAAGCCTGACTTAGACCTGGAGAAGGAATTTAGCTTGTAGTGCTTTGTAATAGTATGTACATAAGACCAAGTTGCTGCTTCTAGATTACTTCTGGAGTTCATGCCTTTCCAACAAGCATTACATGTAGCTACGGCCCTTGCAGAGTGTGCCTTGAACCTGCCTAGAATAGTTTTGTTGTGGTGGGAATAACAAAAGGTAAATAGTCCAAGACAACCATTTGGAAATAGTCTGCTTTAACAAAGGTTGTCCCTTCTTCTTATCTTCACAATGGTAATTAACTGCTGATATGAAGTTCTGAAAATGTTTGCTTGTCAGTACAGTACCTGAGTTGTCCGAGGACATCCAACACATGAAGTGTCTTTTCCTTCTCATTTCTGGGTTCAAGGAGGAACACAGAGAGATGGATAGTTTGGCAATTTTGCAAAAGCTTTAATTATTACTTATTCTCAAGAACATTATTTATTAAGAGAAATATTTATTAATAATTGGGAAATGCTTATGGATGATCCACAGTGTAAAAATATTTAGGTGATATACCAAAAATAGTCTACAGAAAAGGTAGAAGTCTTAAAGACATACTAAAAAAAGAATCTTATATAATAACGAAAAATAGAAATATAGTAAAGGGGATGTATAAATGTGGAGCCTGCAACTGGTGTTTCAAAATTAAAGAAGGACATGCTTTTCATCTAAGAAACAAAAAATAGTATTTGAAAAGTAGATATAACTGTAAATCTAAGGCAGTAGTACATTTAGCGATGCGTAACTCTTGCCCTATATTTTATATAGGAAAAACAGAGAGAATGTTATCACAGAGAATTTATGAACATGAATATTCCATAAAGAAAAATAAAACAAATAATGCCTTAGCAAAACACATTAATGAATTTATAGATCATCAGTTTTATTTTACAGTAATTGATCATACAGAACTAGATGATAAATGTCCCTGGGGGTTATTGCTAGAACAAAAGGAATTAAATGGCAAATCAAAGTACAGGCTGATATGTGGCCAGGAATTAATGAACGTAGTTCAATAGCCCCAATTCTAAAACTTAAGGCATTAAATAGAAAGAAAATTAAAGATTAAGATAAAATAATTTATTATTTATATATATATATATATATATATATATATATATATATATATATATTTTTTTTTTTTAATTTAATTGTGATTATTATATCATACATATTTATGAAATATTTTTAAATAAATATTTTAAAATATCTATATTTAAATTATTATTGGTGGCAAGCATGAATATAATCTAATTTATTTATTCTAATTATATTTATTTATACATTCATTTTATATAATAAAATAATATATTTTCCACAGGGTTAATCCACTTATAATCTAGTTATTGATTCATAATTTAAGTATATTTTTTGAGTATGCACAAAATTCAATGTATAGATAGTTATTAGTTTCTATTTCCTTATTTATTACTATCAGACATGCGCGAATTTGAAGAGCCGTATGGCGGGCTTTTTTGAATTTACAGGAAGTTATAAAAGGAAGTGATGTTTTTTAAAGTAGTGTCTGATGAAGTTTAAGCTTACTTAAACGAAAGCACTTAAATTTTATTTGTTTGTTCATTAATGCAAATACTGAAGTTCGCACAATTTATTGTTTGTTTATGCAACTACTGAAGTTCGCTTTGGTTTTATAATAAAGTACAAACTACAAAACTCAGACGGGGAAGAAAGTGTTATAACAGTTTAGAAAGTAACTTAATAATTTTGTTGCAGATTCCCAAATATTTCTGGAATGTTAGTTAAGACAGCACTAAATTGAGAGACTCAATGCATAACTCTGAAAACACTGGTAAAGTTTGTATTACAAAGAATTATATGGGTATTGAAGTTATGGAGGCCCTTATAATAGATATATGGGGGATAATTTGCCTTCAGTTGTCTTATAGGAGTTATCCTGGGTCAGATAATGTGAGAAGAGTGGTCTTATAGAAGTTATCCCAGGTCAGAGCATTTACATATCCAAGACATTTGAGACAGGATTTTAACTGTTTTTTGAAACTGTGATTATTTGTGTTGGTCCTAATTTCGGATGGGAGGGAGTTCCATGTTTTTGTGATAGTACAGGAGTAGAGGGACTCCCCTGAGCTATATCTACTTTTGGAAACTTCAACCAGACCTTTATTGGTAGTCCTTAGCTGACAACTGTTAGTGTACTGATAGATTAGGCCATACAGGGCTGGGGTTTTGTTGGGGTAATAAAGAATTTGGTGAGCTAAGGTGAGGTGATTCAGGGTAAGTGAGTGAGGTAGCTCCATCCAGGATATTTTGCAGAGGGCTAGACAATGGTGAGATCTGTAGGAAGAGTTAGTAGCGAATTTAGCTGTCTTGTTATAACTCGTGGACAGTTTGCTTATTTCACTTTTGTTTAGGTTAACTAGGATGGGTGAAGCATACAGTAATGTGAAGAGTAAGTGAGTTCTTGCTATGGTAGTTTTACTACTGGAGGTTAGGTAGTTTTTACATCTATAGAATGTACCTAGGTTTTCGTGCACATTAATTATGGTTTGAGCTATGCGTTTCTCAAATTTCATATTTGGTTGATGACAACACCTAGTAGCTTGGTGTGTACAACTGGTGTGATATGGGTGTTGTCAGAGGGGAAGATAGTGAAAGGGGAATGGGGTCTATATCTTTGGTGGGATGGAAGAACATAAGCTGTTTTTTTTTTGGGGGGGGGGTTGAGTATTAATTGGGAGTCAGTTAACCAGGTTTCAACTGCAGCAAAGGATTCTTGGGTTATTTTCTGTAGAAGTTGGAGAGAGGGGCAGAGCAGATTAGCTCATTTATTCCAATGGAGCTCAGAAAGTTTGCATTGTAACTTCCAATGGGCGGAGCCTAAGCCTTTTGACAGAATCAAATTATGTCCTCACATTTCAAACAAATGTTCATACCTCTGGAACCATAGGGGTTAGAAAAGAAGTATAAATGGCAAACCCTTCAGCACAAAAAAAGTTATGTACTCACCATAACGTTCCATCTGAGTAGTTCTACTTCATTTGTCTTCAACCTGTGGCTATCGGATCCGAGCTAGCAACTTCACAAGCATCTGCTCCAAGCTCCTCCCCCTACTCATAATACACCTCCACTACCTTCCAACCATCAGATCGAGTTTTCTGCACCCTACACTGAATAACCCAATCCCAAAACACCTTACACGCACAAAAAAACAGCTATGAACGTTGTCCATATGGTAAGACCAGGGGGAAGGTGGGAGGGATGGCTGAAGACAAATTAAGTAGAACTACTCATATGGAACGTTATAGTGAGTACATAACTTCTTTATCTGAAATACTTTACTTCATTTGATCTTCAACCTGTGGGACAGAGTCCCCAGCTACTGAACACCTGGGTGGCCCTCACAGAAGGATATTCTGGTGCACTGTGGAACCAAAGGATGCTCTCCTTTGAGAAATCAAATCCAATTTATAGTGAGAAATAAAGTTAAGAGATGAGGACCAAGTAGCTGCAGAATAAATGTTGTCTAAAGATACTGTCGACCAAAAGGCCGCGGAAGTAGCCATGGACCTTGTTGAGTGAGCTCTAACCTGACCTGAGGGAGACAAACCTTTATCTTGTAGATCTGAAGGCTACATAGTGAGATCCACCTGGCAATGGTCACCTTGGAAATAGGTTTACCCAAAAAAGGTTTAGAAAAGGACACAGACAGCTGGTCAGATTTTCGAAAAGTTCTGGTCCTGTGCAAATAGAATCGTAACTGTCTATGAACATCCAACAAATGCAACTTGTATTCAATTTTGTTTGTAAAATTTGGAAAGAAAACAGGTAAATTGATAGTTTGATTGATATTAACCTCCAATGCTACTTTTGGAAGAAAAGAAGGATTGGTGCAAAGAGAAACCCTGTCCTTGTGGAAAATCATGTATGGGACTCTGACAGACAATGCCTGAAGTTTTGAAATCCTCCTAGCAGAGGTGATGGCCACTAGGAAGGCAGCCTTCCAAGACAAAAACTTAAGATCTGTGGTTGCTACCAGTTCAAAAGGAGGAGCAACCAACGCTTGAAGTACAATAGTAAGGTCCAACTGGAGAATGGAATCTTTGACCGGAGGACGTTAAGAGGAAGGTACCTTTGAGAAAGGCTTTGCACAATATGGAAGAGGCCAAAGAAGTAGAGTTCTCACCCATGTGAAAATGAGAAATAGCAGCTAATTGAACCTTGACCGTAGATAAGCTAGCCCCTTGCTGAAAAATATTTGCCAAAAAGTCAAAGATAGCCGGAATGGGAGAAGTGAAAGGATCTAAACTCCTTTGAGAGGCCCAGAAGGAAAAACGCTTCCATTTGCTGCGATAAATCTTTCTGTTGGACGACTTATGAAGTGCCACCAGAATAGACCTGACCGAGAAAGACAATCCGGGAGTCCTAGCAATTAAGGGAACTGGAGCAGCCAAGCTGTGAGCCTCAGACTGTCCAGATTCGGATGAGGGACCCTCAAGGGGTGTGAAATAAGATCCTGAATGAGATCCAAAATCCAAGGAGGAGCTAGAAGATGAGACCAAAGAAAGGGAAACCATACCTGGTGAGGCCAAAATGGGGCAATGAGGATCATGTTGCTCCCCAGTCAACAAGCCTTCTGTAGGAACTACAAAATAAGGGGTACAGGAGGATAAGCATAAAGAAGACCAGGAGGCCAAACATGGACTAGAGCATCTCTGGGGGACTCCCCTAGTGGGTGGGGTTCAGAGCGAAGAACTCGCTGCACTTCACATTGGAAGGAGATGCGAAGAGATTGCAGCAAGGCTGACCTCACCCTAGAAAGATCTGCTCCGCTACTGAAGGATTCAGAGACCACTTGTAAGGCATCAGAATAGTCCGGCTTAGTCTGTCCACCAGAATGTTGGACTGCCCCGGAATATGCATTGCTACCAGAAAATGACTGGTGGAAATCACCCATTCCAAACTCTCATGGCTTTGCAACAAAGGGGGTAAGATCTGGTCCCTTCCTGTTTGTTGATATACCAGACCACTGACATGTTGTCTGACTGGACTGCAATGGTTCCCAGAGGTAGAAAAGCATGAAGGGCCTGCAATGCTAAAAGGACTGCCCTCATCTCCAGAATGTTTATATGCAAATTGGTCTTGATCTGGGACCACATGCCTTGGACTGTCCTTCCTGAACAATACCCCCCCCCCCCCCCCACTAGCTGGGAGGCATCCGTGGTCACTGTGGCTTGGGCAGGGGCTGGAACAAAAGGTCGTCCTTCCAAGATTTCCAGAGACTGCATCCACCATAGAAGGGACAACCTGCAGACTCTGCTGATTAGTATCGGGTGCAACAACGGAAGATCCAACCAAAACTATTGCAGCACTAGAGTCCACTGTAGTACTCGCATATGTAAGTGAGTGCATGGAAGAAGTGTTATCGTCGCCGCCATAGAACCTAGGGCCCTTAAAACCAACTCTGCCGAGGGAAGATGGGGATCAGTAAATGAAAGTGACATGTATTCTTAGATTTAAAATTCTCTCCTAGGTCAGGAAAACTTTTGTCTGTAACATGTCTATCCATGCTCCTATGTATTCTATAACCTGGACATGGTTCAGAAGAGATTTGGCTGTGTTGATTGCAATCCCTAGATAGTGCGCAAGATGTAGGAAATAGTCTCTGGTCCAACAAAGTAGACGCTTGGTGGGAGCAGTAAGGAGCCAATCATCCAGGTAAGGGTAGACCTGAATCCCCCTGAAGCCGCTACTACTGCCATCACTTTGATAAACACCCTGGGGGCAGACCAAAGGGTAGGGCTCGAAACTGATGATGACTGGCTCCTAGCTGGAAGTGGAGAAACCTCCTGGAGCTCCTGTGCATCTTTATGTGATAGTAGGCGTCCTGGAGGTCGAACGAGCACATCCAGTCACTCTCTTGCAGGTACAGCAGGATGGACTGTAAGGTGACCATCCGGAAAGTACAGTTTTGTACCTACCATAAATGTAGATGTTCGAGTGCTAATACAGCTGCAGTCATAACAGATGGGTTCTCCTGCCGTCAGGCGGGTCCTCGGTCAGCCGAATTTCAAAGTCTATGTCCAGTGTCGGTTGTCGTCGCTTCTTCCCTGACGTCAGAGCGACAGGGGTATAAAGGAACCAGCCAACGCCATTTTCTTCAGTTTTTCTTGCCCCAGATGTCAGGTGCCCCCAGAAGGAAGGCAATACATAAATTTGTGTAATAATGCAGTGCAATATAATCAAAATACAGTAGTTGCAAGCAAATACATCATAAATGAATACCCCAATCAAGTTGTATGAGGGTGTGTTAGCCTATAGGCCTGTCCCAACAGGGGAAGGAGGGAGGGAAACCTGGACTGCAGCTGTATTAGCACTCGAACATCTACATTTATGGTAGGTACTTAATGTCCAAACAAATAAAAACAAAAAACAGGTATTCCAAAATAGAAAACACCACACTGGCCACAGAAAGAGTATGGTTAGCGCTTTCGTTTATAAATTAAATAAACTTCATCAGACAAATACATAGAGGGAATGACTCTTTAAATACATATTCGAAATGACATCACATCCTGTCATTAAATATACAAATTTAAAATATTTAAACTATTTGAGTTTTAAAATACTAATATTCTATACAAAGTAGATAAAAAATATATATATATATAATCCTAACGCATTAAAGATTTTAACTTCAATAGACTCATAATACAAACGGTGTCATTTAGGCCAGGAGACACCGAAGCATTCAATTTCAACTGCCAAAATAATTCTTTCTCCTCCAACAGTAAGGAAATGGGCCCCCCTCTTTTATTATCCATGATTTTTTCTATAACTAAAAAATGGAATTCATGATCAGGGAAAGCTGAAACATGTCTTGCAAGAGCATTAGTTTGATTACATTTAGCTATAGCATAGACATGTTCGTAAATTTTATTCTTAATAGCCCTATCGGTTTTTCCTATGTAATATGAGGGGCAATTATGGCATAAAGCCAAATAAACAACCCCTTTTGTATTGCAATTGAATTTATCAGTAAGATAAAATCTTTTCCCATTGACTTCAAAATGCTTCGTCACTAGTATATATTTGCACATTCTACAAGTTCCACATTTTCCCATTCCATTATGTGGTTTATAATTCTCCTTTTGTTTTAACTCTAAGATAGTTTTCAGGTTTCTCCCTTTCTTGTAAACAATGTTAGGGGATAAGCCTAAACATTCTCTCAACAAAGCATCATCAGAAAGAAATGACCAATTTTTCGAAATAATAGTTCTAATAGAGAGAGCATCCTTTGAAAAAGTTGTTATAAAATTAGTTCCAACAAGGTCCTTGTCATGATCAGTATTGGTCATATGAATCATTGCTGTTGACCCACTAAGAATATTATTAATCTCAACTTCATTTAATTCTCCATTAGATATATCATCTAATATATTTACCATATATTTCAAAATGGATGAAAAGACTCCTTGCTCTCTTTTGAATGTGACTTCCCTAACTAGTTCATTGATTAGTGAGAGTGGATAACCTCTACTTTGGAACATTTCACTAAGAATACGACATTCATCCAGAAAATCTACTTCCAAAGTAGACATTCTCGATGCTCTGACTAACTGTCCCTTCACTACTCCACGTTTTTGATGCAAGGGATGGCAGCTAGAAAAATCTAAAAATGAATTAGAATATGTAGATTTCCGAAATATTCTAGATGTAAATATATTCAATTCATAATTTTTAGATAACAAAACATCTAAATAGCTGATGGAATTTTCTTGAAACTCAAAAGTGAATTCAAGAAAGTTAGTAGAGCTAAGAATGAAAGATTCTGCTGAATTTTTATCTCCTTTCCACAAGATGAAAATATCGTCTAGGTAACGAGTATACCAGACTACTTTCTCTTTGAATAAAGGGAATTTGAATAGAATATTCTTTTCCCACGCTGCCATGACTGTATTAGCAAAGCTGCCCCCACATGGGGAGCCCATTGCTATTCCCGTTTTCTGCAAAAAGTATTTTCCATTAAACATGAAGTAGTTATTAGTTAGAACAAGTTCAAGTAAATAAATCAGAACATCAATATCACTACCTGGCATTCCTTCATCCAGAAGGAAGTCCCTGACCCACTCACACCCAATATCCTGTGGGATACAGGTATAAAGGTCTCGGACATCTACTGTCAGAAAGTTCACTTCAGAGTCAAAGGGGACCAAATTAACAGCCTCAAGGAATGCCCAGGAGTCTTTACATATCTGTCTTTTATTCTTTAGAAATTCTTTCAATTTACAATCAATATACTTGGCACAACCATATGTTATGGATTGTCTGCCATCAATAATTGGTCTCCAAGGAGGCGAGGCTAAAGATTTATGAATTTTCGGTAAACCGAAAAGCTTCGGAATTAATGGATATGACATTTTTAGATAATTGTACAAATCCAAGTCAACTCTGTTTTCAATAAACAAATCATTAAGAAAACCATTAAATCTTTGGTATGCCCCATTAATTTCATTCAGTGACACTTCTAAATAAGCTGGAGTATCAAGCATATCAAAAATTCTTGTTATATAATCATCCTTGTTAAAGAATACTAGCCCCCCTCCTTTGTCTGGTTTACTAATCCAGACATTAGAAAATTTTAAGGTATCCAATGCTTCTCGTTCCACTATTGATAAATTATTACCTTTGTCTCTCAAATTATGCTTCCCCTCCAGTAAACATCTAATGTCATTCTCACATATTCTTTCATATAACATGATGGATGGATGTAGTGGTGGATTAAAAACACTGGCCACTCTAAAGTCACTAATTAAGCTTGAAATATTATTAAACATGATTTTCAAATTTAATTTTCTAGTGAAGAGTTTTAAATCTGCCAGTGTCCTAGCTACATCACTATTACAGGAAGGAACAAAGGTCAACCCTTTAGCTAAAACATCAATTAGTTTCGAATAAGGGTTGAAATCAGAATAATTATATATTCTGAAATCACCTGTAGAATTCAAGATCACATTAAACTTCCCATTAATAGCCAAATCCATTAAGGCATCATCAGAACTTATGAGATGATCACATTCCCTTGATTGTTATTGTTATAGTTATTAACGCCCCTACTAGCTATCCTGTCACTTCTCCTAACTGGTGAGGGATTATTAACTTCAAAATCACACTGTTCATCCACATGTTCAAAGGAGCATTCAGTAACCACATTATCATTATGAACATCATTACAATCAACATTAGGCACACTATTATTAATGCCAGCATGAGTTTTGGGTAGAGGATAAACAGTGCCCTTATCATAAGCTAAGGCATCTCTGTTCAGTTTTTTTTATTTTGTTCTCTTTGATTTTATTCAAAGAACCATCAATGCTAGAAAAAATACGTTGAAAGTCAAATTTGTACCTTTCAAAATTAACATCAGATCTAATCACATTATCCAAAACTGTTAGTTCATTTTGCAACAAAACTGTACTATGTTCATCATGCATACAGCTGCAGTCATAACAGATGGGTAGAATCCCAAAGCTAAGAAAGGGGTGGTAGGCACTAGGTGGAACTTGGAGGAGCCAAAATGCCCTGCAAGACTGCAGTGGCAAAGCCTGCTCTAGATTTGGAGTATAATGGTAGGTTGTAGTGCTTGGAGAAGGTATGCACAGAACTCCAAGTGGCTGCTTCCAAAATATCCTTGGTAGGAATTCCTCTGAGGAAGGCTGCAGAGGTGGCTGTGGTCCTGGTGGAATGAGTTATAATGCCTGTAAGTACAGTTTTGCCATGGAAGGAATAGCAAAAACGTATGCAGTGGGCTATCCATTTTGAGACTGTCTGTTTGGAAATTGGCTTTCCTTGAGCTCCTACCGCATAGGCCACAAAGAGCTGTTCTGATTTTCTGAAAGGCTTTGTTCTGTCCAAATAATAACGCAGTTGTCTGTGGATGTCCAAGGAATGTAGTAATCTCTCCCCTTTGTTTTGAGGATTAGGATAAAAAGTAGGTAAATGTATGGCCTGATTTAAAGCTACCCTGGATACCACTTTAGGCATAAAGGACGGGTTGGTTCGTAAGGAAACTCTGTCCTGATGGAAGATGATAAAAGGCTGTACAGCCATGAGAGCCTGTAGTTCTGAAACTCTACGAGCTGAGGTGATAGCCAGAAGGAAAGCTGTTTTCCAGGACAAATATTGCAAATCTGATGAGGCAGCTGGCTCAAAGGGAGGCAAGGTTAGTTTTTCCAGAATAAAATTAAGATCCCAAGCAGGTATTGGTTGTTTCCTTGGAGGTCTTAAATTCTTAGCCCCTCTGAGGAACTGTCTTAAAAGAGGGTGAGAGAATAAAGGTGGATCAGTGTTGTATTCTGCAGAAATGGCTGAGGCATGGATTTTGATGGAGGAGAAAGAAAGTCCACTGCTTAGCAGTTCAGCCAAATATTGTAGTATTTGAGGTAAATTCAGTTTTCCAGGATCCTGGCCCTTTTTCTCATTCCAGACACAAAAATGTTTCCATTTTGCGGAGTAAGCTTTTCTAGTTGACGGCCTTCTGGCCTCCAAAATGACATCCTGCACCTCCTTGGAGAGTAGGGCCTGTTGTGATGCTAAGGAATCTTCCATGCGGCCAGATTGAGTGTTTTTAGCTGGCTGTGAAGAGTTTTGAAGCTGTGCTGAGTCAGAAGAAGAGGCATTAGAGGCAGGGTCCATGGTGGTGAATGCGTCAGACTCCTCAGGAGTGGATACCAGTGTTGCCTTGGCCAGTCCGGAGCAATGAGAATCATCTTTGGTCTGTCTGCTCTGGTCTTCAACAGAACTTTGGGCAGCAGAGGAAGAGGTGGGAAGGCATAAACTGTCATTGATGTCCAACTGAAAGAGAGAGCGTCCACTCTCCAGGCCTTTGGATGGGAGATCCTTGAGCAGAATTTTGTCAATTGATGATTTTTGTGGGAGGCAAAGAGATCTATGTCTGGCCTTCCCCATTCTTGGATTATCTCTGTAAAAACTTTTGGATGCAATTTCCATTCGTGTGGATCTGTCATATTCCTGCTTAGGTTGTCTGCCAGCATGTTTTCCTTGCCTGGCAAGTACTGTGCTTGTACTTCCATTTGTAAGTCCACGGCCATGTTCCAAAGTGACATGGCCAGTCTGCATAGTGGGTAAGAATGTGTCCCTCCCTGTTTGTTTATGTACCACATAACTGTGGTGTTGTCTGTTCTTATCAATAGTTGACCTGATTGTAGAGGGTCCTTGAAAGCTATAATAGCATTTATTACTGCTAGCATTTCTTTTTGATTGATGTGAAGGTGCTTTTCTTTTTGGGACCATTTGCCCTGAATGCAGCGATCTGTCATGTGCGCCCCCCAAGCGTAGTCCGAGGCGTCTGTTGTGATGACTTGATTTGCTTGAGGCTTGCTGAATGGGAGACCTGTGTTTGTTTGACATGCTTGAGCCCACCACAGAAATTCCTTTTGCAGACATGGAATTAGTGGTATCATTGTTTCCAAACTGTGGCTGTGTTGAGACCATATGTTTTTCAGGTACCATTGTAGTTTCCTCATATGCAGCTTTGCACATGGGATTAGCAAGACGCAAGATGCCATGAATCCCAGAGCCTGCAGGATTTTCCTTGCAGTCAGCCTGGTGCAATTTGCTAATGTTCTGAAATATTGAATTAATTGCCCCTGCTTCTCTGGCGTGAGGTAGGCCATCTGGGTGTTTGTGTCCAAATTGGCACCCAGGAAAATTATCTTCCGAGAGGGTATTAGCCTTGATTTCTTTTTGTTGACTGTGTATCCCAGAGAGTTCAACAAGATTATTACATAAGCCAGATGTTTCAGAAGAATGTGCTTGCTGTCCGCTTGGATCAGGCAGTCGTCCAAATAGGAGTATATTTGTATCCCTTGAAGTCTGCAGTAGGCAATTACTGATGCCAGGCATTTTGTGAATACTCTGGGCGCAGTAGATAAGCCAAAGGGCAATGCAGAGAATTGATAGTGGATTGAACCTGCAAGAAATCTGAGGTATCTTCTACAATCTTGTCTGATTGGGACATGCAGGTATGCCTCCTTGAGGTCCAATGTTACCAGCCAAGACTCCTTGCCCAGCATGGGAAGAAGTTGCTGTAGGGTGAGCATCATTGAGTAGAAATGTGTTTAGGATGGATAGGTCCAGAATAGGTCTCCAATCTTTTCCCTTCCTTGGCACCAGAAATAGCCTGGAATAAAAACCTTGACCTTGTTCGTGCGTAGGTACCTCTTGAATAGCTTTCATGTTTATGAGATCTGTAATTTGCCTTTGTGCCTCTGCCCTTTGATTGTGTGGCAGGTTTGGCATGCCTCTAATTTTTGGAAGGGTGTGAAAATGGAATTTGTAGCCCCTGTTTATAATGTCCAGACTCCATTTGTCCTTTGTGACAATATGCCAATTTTTTGAAAATAATGCCAGCTTTCCTCCTAAGGGGGCTGTCATTTGAGACTTGGTTGGCATGCAAAGGGGAAAGTCATTGGGTTTGCTTTCTGAAAGATTGCGAGTTATCCTCACCACCTCTTTGTGCAGGAGCTTGCCATTGTCTGCCTCTAAACAATCCTTGGGATTGTCCCTCTGCCCCTCGGGCGCCTGTATCTGCCTCTTTGGGGTCTGTCCATAGCAGGAAAGGACCAGTTTTTGGAAGGCCAATTTCTACTAAAACGTGGTGGTTGTACCTGTAGAAATTCTTTCACAGTTTGCATTGATTTAGCCTTTTCCTCCATTTTCCTTAACACCTCCTCAGCATTAGCACCAAATAGTACATCCTTTTGAAGAGGGGCGTCTAGTAATTTAGCTTTGATATGATCAGGTAAGGCTTGTTCCTTGAGCCAGGCATGCCTACGTATGACTGATCCTGTAACAGCAGCTCTACATGGGGCCTCTAGAGCATCAAAACCGCATTGTAAGGTATGCTTACCCACTTGTTCTGCACTATGCATCAAATCCTGCAACTCATTCAAGTCTGGTTGTTGAGGTTGTGACATTTTACTTTTCAATTGTGATAACAAAAACTGTTGGTATTTTAGCATATGAAACTGACAGTTTAAGGCCCTCATGGATAAGGTAGCCGAGGTATATACCTTTTTTCCCCACCTTTCTAAGGATCTGGAGTCTCTCTCGGAAGGTAATGGATTTTTAGCAATGGAGGCCTTAACTCCCTTGGGGCCCTGTGAGATGGTTTCTGGGTCAGCAGCATGGCTTTTGTATAGAAATTGGTGTGAGTCAGGAACCCTGTAGTACCTGCCAGGCTTAACTGGAGCTGGAGGTAGAGAGTCCGGGTTAAGGCATGCCTCCGAGTAAACATAATCTAGGATGTCCAAGACAGGAGGTAGAGCCAGAGGCCTGTGCTGAGGTAGCAAGAGAAATTCCCTGAGCCTTTTCTTGGAATCAGAATAATCTTGACCTTCCCGGTGGAAGTGTTCCCTTAAGGTATGCAAAGTTTCCCCAAATGAGTAATCCTCTGGGGGGGAGACAGAAGGGATGGACTCCTCCACATCAGAGTCTTCAAAAGGGGAGTAAGAATGTTCATGATCATCAGAGTGCTCTGAAATAATGGAGCCCTGATCAGAGGAGGGGGAATCTTCCTCCACTCAGGGCCTTTTGTCCGGTGGGGGCTGAGAACCTCTGATAAGAGTAATTAAATCCTCAGCCATTTTAAGCATCTGTTTCTTAGGCATGGGGCCTGGAGATGGGCCCTGTGTAGCTGGTCTCTTAGAGTGCATGGTTGCTTTAGATTTTGTGAAAGCCTTGATGTAGAAAGAAGAGGAAGGTCTGAAGACACCTTGAGTGGAGGTGGACCTGTCCACATTCTGGGTTTCAACGCCAAGAGTGGCTTCGGTATCTGTAATCGGGGTGTGGGCCGAGGAGCCTGCGACCTCGGGCACAGGAGACACTGCCAAAGAAGTATCGTCGGTAGTCAGGGGCTGCGTAGGCACCTCGCTGAGAACCGGACCACGTGGAGTCGGCTTTGGCGTGGTGTCGGTCCTTGTCTTTGCGTTTTTTAGACATAACCGGAGTCGGAGTATCCGATGACATAGTATAATTAAATGCTTCCCCAAAATAATGCTGGGCGAACTCCACCCGACGCTTAATAGTGCGTTTGTTGAATGTAGCACAAAAGCGGCAGACCGAGATGTCGTGGTCTGGGCCTAAACAAGGTATACAGAGGGAATGGAAATCCTTATGCGGTATTTGCTTCCCACAAGAAATACAATTATTAACTTTGTCTGACATCGGTCTGAGGCAAGAAAAGTTTCCAACGGGTACTTAGCTTTTAAGAAGACTTCGGTTTCCAAATTTTCGTAATCTCAGGAGCTGGCCGACCGGCACTTGCGAACTGCTTCTGCTTCGGGCACCGCGCGGCAAGAAAGACTGAAGAAAATGGCGTCGGCTGGTTCCTTTATACCCCTGTCGCTCTGACATCAGGGAAGAAGCGACGACAACCGACGCCGGACCTAGACTTTGGAATTCGGCCGACCGAGGACCCGCCTGACGGCAGGAGAACCCATCTGTTATGACTGCAGCTGTATGCACGATGAACATCTTCTCTTTGGCAACTGACAAGTTCAGAGTAGACAGGTCCAGAATGGGCCTTAAGTCCCCCGTCTTTTTTGGCATCAAAAAGAACCTGGAGTAGATGCCCGATCCAGACTAATCTGGGGGGACAGGTTCGATGGCTTGTTTCTTTAGCAGCTTGGAAACCTCTGGCACTGCTGCCTCCCTTTGCACGGGTGGTACATCTGGGAGGTGTTTGTAAGGTGTAGGGAGAACCACGAATGGGATTGAATAGCCTCTGGAAATTATCTGAAGCACCCAACGGTCTGATGACACAGATTCCCATGCCACCAGGTGCAACAACAGGAGACTCGCCAACTGCCTCCAGAGCACAGCAGTCGGGCAAACCCCTCAGGGTTGCTGCGCAGGCCTGTCCGAGAATAGTTCTCGAGACCCAAAATTCCTCGGACCCCTCTGCTTCTGGGCCAGGGTCTGCCCTGTCCCCCTCTGCCTCTAGGGGAAGAAAGGCCCTGAGTGTCCCCAGAATACTGAGACTTCCGGAACCACATCTTCTTTTGCCCTCGCTGATTCCGGGAAAAGGATCTTTGAGGGTTAAATAAGAGGATTCCCATGGCAAACAGTATCTTCCCGTCTTTCTCACTCTGGACCAAGGTGTCATGGACAGTCTTACCAAAGAGGGAAGAGCATTCATATGGGGCATTCGCAAAAGATGTCTTGAAGGGTTCTGTGAACTGACACAATCTGAGACATGCACTATGCCTCATAGACACGCCAGACCCAGCCGCCCTAGCTGCTCCTTCGGTCACGTGAGAGAGGAGTTGCATAGACGTATTGGAAACTACTGTCAAGGTAGCCATCCTCACAGAGAACGTAGCCCTGTCCTCTTGCGACATGGACTTTGGGGGTGACTCAGTCAGTTCCTTAACCAGGTTGCGCTGAAGTCAGGTAACATGGGCCAGATAGTTCAGTACCCTGATGGAAAAGGTCACTGACGCATAAACCCACTTCCCTAGGTGATCCATCATCCTAGGCTCACGGTCAGTAGTGTGGACTGAGGAACTCTCTTGAGCTAGTTCCTTCTTGGTGGTGGCTGCTACCACCATAGTGTTTACCGGGGACCCTTTAATCCAAGCCAGTATGCAGGGGGACTCAATATTTTGTCTAGGCATTTAGGGATTGGTTCCACAGTGTCCGGTTCCTTCCAAGCCCACGAGGTGACTAAGTCCACTAATGGATTTACGGGAGGGGACACCCAGGAAGTAGACGGGCCCATACCAAAAGCCTCCAGGAACACCAATTCATCAGAGGAAGGTTTTGGGTCAGACCAACCTCCCCACTGGTGCAAGATTTCCATGATGTCTCCGAAGGAGACATCCTCGGGAGGTGATCTGGGGGAACCTTCCCCATCATCCAAATCAGTGTCCTCAGTGAGGGACTCCGGGGAGGAGTCCAAGTGCCTCATCTTCTATGTATGCTTGCGAGGAACCTTTCCGGTGGGGATTTCTGGAGGGAGCTTGCAAGCTACTTGTTGTTCCACAAGGGAAACCACCTGAGTATCCTCGATCATGGGCTGTCCCTGTGGTAAAATGATGGGATTCACACACAAAGCAGAGGGAGTCGGGGCGAAGTCCGAAGATATAGTCAGCTGTCTTGATCCATTGGAGAGAACCCTTTCCACAACGTTGAACGCAGAGGGAGAGCGAGATTCTTGGGACACCATTAAGGGAACCACTCTCCCCAGATCTGACACAGGAATCAGAGCTGGGTCCGAAGTAGATGGAGCTCCGAGGAGGTGGCTGTGACCCAACAAGGTCGGAGCCGAAAGAAAAAGTTCCACCCTCTCAGATCCGACACCCAGGCTCCAGTTCTGAGAGCCACTCGGATCCAAACTAGTTGGATCTGACACGCACCAAGCAGCTGCCGGCATCATGGAAACAGGTACCATCGGGCACTGACCCACTGACTAGGGAAACTCTCGGATCCATGTACTCTGAAACCGGGGGTCAGATCAGAGAAGGGGATATAGGTGTAAAGAAGGGAAGTGAGCCCCCTCCAGAGGGAGAGAGGGACAGCAAAATTCCCATCTGAATTTGTGTGTAAATTAATCTCCGCGTCATTTTATCCATGTCAACTTCGGAGAGACTGTGGGTGGACTCCGACGAAGCCACGGACTCCAACCTGGCGGGTCGAAGAACCAAGGCTCTAGAAGGTGGTCTGGGCTCCTCCGGCTCCGGAGAAAATCTAGGAGATCAGAGCTGAGGGGAGTCACGGTGCCTAGACTGAATTTTGGTGGGAGGCTCGGTCAGAGCCGAAAGGTCCGGGGACCTCTTTCTCTTTTCAGATCTATGCTCTCTCTCCTTTTCTCTGCCTTTTCTACGCTACCCTTCCACAGGCTTAGAGGCAGGAGGATGAGTCCTAGCCTGGGAGGGAGGAGAGGGAAGGACAGGAGCAGAAGGAGAGGCATCACAGCCGCAGCTGTGACTGAGGCAGAAGAGGAGGCGGCTGCCTCCGTAGAAGGGAGCAGGCCCTTCATAACTAGTTTCACCCTACGATCCTTAAGGGTGCGTGGGTTAAAACCAGTGCAAATATTGCACTCCGTAGGCAAATGGGCAGCACCCAAAGCATACAAAAAGTGTGGCCATCAGCAGATGACAGTTTGTGGCCACACTCAGTGCATCTTTTAAAGACCTGTTTAGGAAGATCAGCCATAACTCACTAAACAGGAAAACGATTTTGAGAGAGAGACTCCACTCACCACACACTCAAAACCACAAACACACAGATGCTGAGGAGGGGAGGGGAAAAGTCTAACTACTACAAACTACCTAAACTATGACAAAAGTACCTAGACTCGATGCACCAGTGAAGGGGAGGAAGGGAGGAAACCTATGCTACCAGCATACATTCAAAAACACTAATAAACTTTTCAAAAAAACCTACTCACAACCTGGAGCTCAAGAATCACGATGTGTTGGAAACTGCGGCAAATGAGATCTGAGGGTTGGAAGGTAGTGGTGGTGTATTACCGGTAGGGGGAGAAGCTTGGAGCATATGCTTGTGAAGTTGCTGGCTCGGATCTGATACCCACAGGTTGAAGATCAAATGAAGTAAACTACTTCAGATCTATTTTTATAGTGGTAGTATTCTTTAGGTTCTAGGTCTTAAACTGAATTTTATAAATCACAATAAACACAGCAACTATTATGTTTGTAATATTTTGGAAACAACTTACAATATCTCAACAACCACTTAAGTTACACACATACTGTCAACAGCATTTTATTCATCTAGCTGAGAGATTTCATATGAGGCTAAAGAGTTCTGTCTGTGTTGCTTGGTTGTTGAAATATTTAGAAAAATGTGAAAATTATATCTATTTAAATTAATATCATAAAAACAACAGTTCATATCTCTTTACTTGCACCAGATTGAGGTTAAATATTAATGCAGTTGAGTTTGCCATTGTGTAAGCTTTAAGATGAAATCTTTTAAAACCTTGTATATAGCGTGGTTTTGGAATTACTGATGCAAATACGAGCAAGCAATATTTGACGCCTAGAGGCGTCAGTAGAGGTTAACTGCAGAAGCACCTGGAGGCGTCACTCGGATGTAATGAGTCAGGATAGACTTGTCAGCGTACAGGACTAAGCTTGCATGAGGGGTGGCACTGTGGAGGTTTTTTGTGAATAATGTGAATAGCGGAAGACAGAGTAGAGAACTTTGAGGCACACCTAAGGTGACTAGAAGAAGAGAGGTTAAATTGTCCTGCCATTTGACGGCCTGCTGTCGGTTAGAGAGATCGTCTTTGAGCCACAGAAGTGCAGAGTTATTTAGTTTTAATTCTGAGAGGGCAGACAGTAGCTTGCTATGGGAAACTGCATGAAATGCTTTTGGGAGGTCCAAGAAGATAGCTGATACTAGACTGCCTACATTTTTTTGTTGATTAACATGACTGGTAAAATTGAAAAGGGCAGTGGTGGTGCTGTGGTCAGGTCAAAAAACATGTTGAATTGTGGCTAAGAGATAGTTAGAGAGGAGGAATTTTAATATTTGAGAATGTATGCATTTCTCCAGAAGTTTTGAGAGGGTGGATAGGATGGCAATCGGGCAGTAGTTCAATAACTCAGTTGAGTTTCCACCCTTGTGTAGAGGTACTACATGTGAGATTTTCCAGAGGACTGGGACTTTTTGCTCAGAGACTGACCTATGTATAGAGACAGGGTATGGGATAGCTTTGGCTATGATACGGAGATATTCTGCTGGGAGTTTATCAGCAGTCAGGGTAGTAGGTTTCAATTTGGACAGGTATCTATGGATTGCACTGGCTTGGACTGGTTAGAAGGAGAAATAGTTTTGGTCGGTTGTGGAGTCTGGTAAGTGTGCGAGGGTTGTGGGTGGAGAATTTTTTGATAGTTTTAAGATGGAATTGGTTAAGTATTCATTGAATTGTGTCACAATGTTATATACAGACATGTCGATGTTTGGGATTGAGGTACTTGTTTTGCCCGGTTGAAGATTATTATTTATGGCAGCCCAGAATTTTTGAGGGTTAGTTTTGTGCTTTCTTTGCATATTAGAGTAATGTTTTTGTCTGTTCTTTACTGTTTTTGTTGTTTTATTCTTAATTCAAGAAATCTTTGCCTATTAGTATTAGTTTTGTTTTCACACCAAGTATCCCATGATTTATCTTTCTGTTTTAGTAGGAGTTGGGTAGCTTTGGTGAGCCATGGGGCAGAGTTGGACTTTGTTCAAACTATTCTTGGGGGGGGGGGGCAAGTTGGTTAAATATGTTCAGAAACGTGGAGTTAAAATAGTCTACTGCCTTGTCTATGTGGAGGTTAAGAAGGGGCGATGAGCTGCAGTGGTTTAGTTACTGCCTTGTCTAGGTGGAGGTTAAGAAGGGGTGACGAGATGCAGTGGTTTAGTTACTGCCTTGTCTAGGTGGAGGTTAAGAAGGGATGACGGAGCTGCAGTGGTTTAGTTACTGCCTTATCTAGGTGGAGGTTAAGAAGGGGCGACGGGATGCAGTGTTTTAGTTACTGCCTTGTCTAGGTGAAGGTTAAGAAGGGGCGACGAGATGCAGTGGTTTACTTACTGCCTTATCTAGCTGGAGGTTAAGAATGGGCGACGAGCTGCAGTGGTTTAGTTACTGCCTTGTCTAGGTGGAGGTTAAGAAGGACCGACGAGATGCAGTGGTTTACTTACTGTCTTATCTAGGTGGAGGTTAAGAAGGGGCGACGAGATGCAGTGGTTTACTTACTGCCTTATCTAGGTGGAGGTTAAGAAGGGGCGACGAGCTGCAGTGGTTTAGTTACTGCCTTGTCTAGGTGGAGGTTAAGAAGGGGCGACAAGCTGCAGTGGTTTAGTTACTGCCTTGTCTAGGTGGAGGTTAAGAAGGGGCGACGAGCTGCAGTGGTTTAGCTACTGCCTTGTCAAGGTGAAGGTTAAGAAGGGGCGATGAGCTACAGTGGTTTAGTTACTGCCCTGTCTAGGTGGAGGTTAAGAAGGGGCGACGAGCTGCAGTAGTTTACTTATTGCCTTGTCTAGGTGGAGGTTAAGAAGGGGCGACGAGATGAAATGGTTTAGTTACTGCCTTGTCTAGATGGTGGTTAAGAAGGGGCGACGAGCTGCAGTGGCTTAGTTACTGCCTTATCTAGGTGGAGGTTAAGAAGGGGCGACGAGATGCAGTGGTTTAGTTACTGCCTTGTCTAGGTGGAGGTTAAGAAGGGGCGACGAGATGCAGTGGTTTAGCTACTGCCTTATCTAGGTGGAGGTTAAGAAGGGGCGATGAGCTGCAGTGGTTTAGTTACTGCCTTGTCTAGGTGGAGGTTAAGAAGGGGCGACGAGATGCAGTGGTTTAGTTACTGCCTTGTCTAGGTGGAGGTTAAGAAGGGGCGACAAGATGCAGTGGTTTAGTTACTGCCTTATCTAGATGGAGGTTAAGAAGGGGTGACGAACTGCAGTGGTTTACTTACTGCCTTATCTAGGTGGAGGTTAAGAAGGGGCGACGAGATGCAGTGGTTTACTTACTGCCTTATCTAGGTGGAGGTTAAAGAAGGGGCGACGAGCTGCAGTGGTTTAGTTACTGCCTTGTCTAGGTGGAGGTTAAGAAGGGGCGACGAGCTGCAGTGGTTTAGTTACTGCCTTGTCTAGGTGGAGGTTAAGAAGGGGTGACGAGCTGCAGTGGTTTAGTTACTGCCTTGTCTAGGTGGAGGTTAAGAAGGGGCGACGAGCTGCAGTGGTTTAGCTACTGCCTTGTCAAGGTGGAGGTTAAGAAGGGGCGACGAGCTGCAGTGGTTTAGTTACTGCCTTGTCAAGGTGGAGGTTAAGAAGGGGTGCTGAGCTGCAGTGGTTTAGTTACTGCCTTGTCTAGCTGGTGGTTAAGAAGTGGCGACAAGCTGCAGTGGTTTAGTTACTGCCTTGTCTAGGTGGAGGTTAAGAAGGGGCGATGAGATGCAGTGGTTTAGTTACTGCCTTGGCAAGGTGGAGGTTAAGAAGGGGCGACGAGCTGCAGTGGTTTATTTACTGCCTTGTCTAGGTGGAGGTTAAGAAGGGGCGATGAGCTACAGTGGTTTGGTTACTGCCTTGTCTAGGTGGAGGTTAAGAAGGGGCGGCGAGATGAAATGGTTTAGCTACTGCCTTGTCTAGGTGGTGGTTAAGAAGGGGCGACGAGCTGCAGTGGTTTAGTTACTGCCTTATCTAGGTGGAGGTTAAGAAGGGGCGACGAGATGCAGTGGTTTAGTTACTGCCTTGTCTAGGTGGAGGTTAAGAAGGGGCGACGAGATGCAGTGGTTTAGTTACTGCCTTATCTAGGTGGAGGTTAAGAAGGGGCGATGAGCTGCAGTGGTTTAGTTACTGCCTTGTCTAGGTGGAGGTTAAGAAGGGGTGACGAGATGCAGTGGTTTAGTTACTGCCTTGTCTAGGTGGAGGTTAAGAAGAGGCGACGAGCTGCAGTGGTTTAGTTACTGCCTTATCTAGGTGGAGGTTAAGAAGGGGCGACGAGCTGCAGTGGTTTAGTTACTGCCTTGTCAAGGTGGAGGTTAAGAAGGGGTGATGAGCTGCAGTGGTTTAGTTACTGCCTTGTCAAGGTGGAGGTTAAGAAGGGGCGACAAGCTGCAGTGGTTTAGTTACTGCCTTGTCTAGGTGGAGGTTAAGAAGGGGTGATGAGCTGCAGTGGTTTAGTTACTGCCTTGTCTAGCTGGTGGTTAAGAAGTGGCGACAAGCTCCAGTGGTTTAGTTACTGCCTTGTCTAGGTGGAGGTTAAGAAGGGGCGATGAGATGCAGTGGTTTAGTTACTGCCTTGGCAAGGTGGAGGTTAAGAAGGGGTGATGAGCTGCAGTGGTTTAGTTACTGCCTTGTCTAGGTGGAGGTTAAAAAGGGGCGATGAGCTACAGTGGTTTAGTTACTGCCTTGTCTAGGTGGAGGTTAAGAAGGGGCAACGAGATGAAATGGTTTAGCTACTGCCTTGTCTAGGTGGAGGTTAAGAAGGGGCGACGAGATGCAGTGGTTTACTTACTGTCTTATCTAGGTGGAGGTTAAGAAGGGGCGACGAGATGCAGTGGTTTACTTACTGCCTTATCTAGGTGGAGGTTAAAGAAGGGGCGACGAGCTGCAGTGGTTTAGTTACTGCCTTGTCTAGGTGGAGGTTAAGAAGGGGCGACAAGCTACAGTGGTTTACTTTCTGCCTTATCTAGGTGGAGGTTAAGAAGGGGCGACGAGCTGCAGTGGTTTAGTTACTGCCTTGTATAGGTGGAGGTTAAGAAGGGGCGACAAGATGCAGTGGTTTACTTACTGCCTTATCTAGGTGGAGGTTAAAAGGGGCGACGAGCTGCAGTGGTTTAGTTACTGCCTTGTCTAGGTGGAGGTTAAGAAGGGGCGACGAGCTGCAGTGGTTTAGTTACTGCCTTATCTAGATGGAGGTTAAGGAGGGGTGACGAGCTGCAGTGGTTTACTTACTGCCTTATCTAGGTGGAGGTTAAGAAGGGGCGACGAGCTGCAGTGGTTTAGTTACTGCCTTGTCTAGGTGGAGGTTAAGAAGGGGTGATGAGCTGCAGTGATTTTAGTCCTAATATTAGGTCTTCTGCTCTGAAGTTTTTAGTGTAGCATATTTGCTTGGGGGGCTGTTTTTATTTGGTTTGATTTGTTGTAGGGAGGTGATCACTACGGGTATCAGGGAATGTGCCAGAATACCGTGTCATGGATGGGTAGTTAGTGAGGATCCAGTCTAAAAATTATTCCTTTTTGGAGGCTTTGTCAATCCTACCTGGGGTACGGATGATCTGAGTAAAACTGTGTAGGTTTATATGAGTAGTGGGGAGGGGTGAGTTTATTGCAGTCCAGCCTATGTTACAATCACCTAATAGGAGTGTTTCATGGGGGAGTGATTCTGATGCCCAACGGGTTATGCATTCTAGTGTATTTATGTTGTGTCCGGGTGGGATATATGAGCCTAGTATGTTTAGTTGTTCTTGAGGGTGAATTTTTACTTTTACGAATAGGGTTTCACCAGCGTAGTTGAAAGTAGGGATGTTTTTGTTAATAAGGTCGACTGTAAGGTTGTTCTTGATAAGTATGGTGATACCGTTGCCTCTTTTGTTAATGCAATCTTTTCTAAGTAGGTTGTATCCTGGTGGGAGTACTTCATTGTCTTTGTTATGTGGCTTAAGTCATGTTTCAATAAGGAGTAAAATATCTGGGGAGTAAAAGGAGAGGTTGCATGCAGGTAATCAATTTTGTTAAGAGTGCTTCTAATGTTGATGTTGAGAATTAAGGTTAGCTGAGGGGTCAGGATTTGGATGCACATCTCCACTAAGCATTAGCTGTGTGGCAATGTACACAAAGACCTGGAGATATTTGGAAATGTGTCGATTATATTGTAGGGAAATGCTTTCTTTTGCAGAGTTATGTTATATCCTGAATGGGGTTATCTCTAGGTTGACTGTAGATAGGGGAAGAGATATGAAATGATATATGGTTGGGAACAATGGAGTAGGTTTGGGTTGGTGGTTTACTAAACAGATTATCGTCACGGCTATTTTGGTATGAAGTAGGGTGTGTTAGTAGTGAGGGTGTTATGATATATAAGGCATGTAGGGATTGCATTTTGGAACAGCCTGCTGTTAGATTGATTGTGGGGAGATAAAGGAAGGGGAATGTATAACAGATTTGGCTGGGGGGGGATATAGGTATGAGTTACAATTAGTAGATGTATAAGTACTGTGGGTGTGTCTGCTCCAGAAATATGAGTGGATTAGTTATTGTGGGTTTAGTCTAGGTCCTCTGTTTTTGACTGTTTGGTTTTGGAGAAGGGGTTATGTTTGGTTAGCTAGAAATGAAATAAAAGTGGGGTTGGGTGGGAATGGGGGTAGGGCAGAGGAGCGGAATGACCCGAGCACAGTGAAGGTGAACAGAGCGGGTTTGCCAGACTTTCAGTGAAGGAGAAGATAAAATGGGGGTAGGGCAGGGGAGCGGAGTGACCAGAGCACAGTGAGGGTGAAACACAGCGGGTTTGCCAGACTTTCAGTGAAGGAGAAGATAAAATGGGGGTAGGGCAGGGGAGCGGAGTGACCAGAGCACAGTGAGGGTGAACAGAGCGGGTTTGCCAGACTTTCAGTGAAGCAGAAGATGGACAAAAAAAACAATCTGTAAGGCAAGTTAAGCTGTGTTTAGATAACCTAAATATTGTAAGTGAGAAAACGCGGTGGTCTGAGATCCTGGACACTCCTAACTTAAAAAAAATACAAATAGGTTTCTTGCGAGCTTAGCAAGTTTAGATAAATTTATAGGACAAACACTGGGTATTTGCTCTTAAACAGTGTATGGGACAAATAACATGTATTTGCTCTAGGACAATACTATAATTAATATTACAAATAGAAAAAGCACGTTTTTTTAAATGGCGCCAGTATGTCACCACAGAATGCTGATATGGGGGGAGCTGTTGCAGTATCTCAGACTAGCAGAGAGAAAAAAACTAAACAGCAGTGGGGAGAAATTTAAACTTAATGGATACAACACTTAAGCACTGTACGGTACACGGCAGGGAAAACGGTGTAATTACACACAGATCAGAAGGAGCGAGAGGATAGCTGGTACCTCAGTGATGTGTGGAAGGGAGTCACAAGATTTACTTAACAGAAAGAGTTCAAAATGAGTCACACATGTGCTTAAACCGGTGTGGCAGGGGAGGATATGCTGCTTTAATTTAGCTGAAGGGTTCCAGGTGTTGTAGGACCACAGGTGATCAATCCAAACACATTTTTGGTTTCTGGTAGCTTGAGAAGGATTTACAGAGTAAGATTAACTTATCAGAGACAAAAAGAAAGCAGAGGGGGGAGAGGAAAAAAAGGATTAGCTAAGTGAAAAACAGCTACTAGTCTTGGTCAAACTGTAATCAGCCAGACTGTAAATACTGGAAGAGTAAAAATGTAAGCCCCTATTTCAGTTCCAATTCACCATACCAAGGTTACTTCTCTTGGCAGACCAAGCACAGTAAAATATACATCACATAAGCAGAGCCATAAGCAGACTGTAGAAAACAGTACATTGAATAGTGCAAAGTATTAAGTGTATATCAAGTAATGCACTTCGTGGCAGCCAGTACTAGCCACTATAAATCATCAGCGTTTGCTGTAATGACAACAGACTGCATAGAAAAAAGTGGCAGTAACTCCTTTAACAGCTTGTAAACCTGTACATGATCAGGTGTACATTACTGAGGATATCTACCATAATGACAACAAACAGCATTGAAAAAAGACTGTTGGTAACTCTTTTAACAGCTTGTAAAACTGAACAGCATCAGGTTTACCTTACTGAGGATGTCTAGTAGCATAAGAATTCAGCATGTAGTAGGTTCATAGGTTCATAGGTTAGTACTAGGCTATCAGCCCTAGGGCCTATACAAGCCTAGCCATAACAATTCCCTGAATATTTCTTCCCACATTATTTACTTTCCTGGACCCCTGTCTAGCAGGGCGACTGACGTGATCCCTGGGGTGAATTTCCTTTCTCCCATCCAATCGTCAAGGTTCCTCTTGAAGAGGTCCAAAGAGGCACTCTGCTTGACATGTATGGGCAATCTATTCCAGAGTCTGGGGAGTCTCTGGGTCAGGAACCTATCCCTCCAACATGTTTTGTTTATTGTGATGACAAGGTTTAGATCCCTGAGCGTGTAGCTCTGAGGGATTGGGATTTCTTTAAGTGTAGCATGTCCAACAGCTCTGGGTTTGACATGGCCTTGTATGTTAAGCAGAGATCGCCTAGGAGTAGACGATATGCGACAGAGTATAGCTGGAGTTTTTTAAGGCGGTCAGCATAGGGCATCTGCTTTAGGCCTGTGATTCTTTTAGTGAGGTATTTCTGAGGCCTTTCCAGTTGTTGCAGATGTCTTGAGAGGTACATACCAAATGGGGCATTGTATTCTATAATGGGTCTAATGAGGGATGAGTACAGTGGGACAATGACCTCCTTTTTTCTGGATGAAAAGCCCTTCGTGATGAGGTGTGCCACATAGAAGGATTTCCTGACTGTTGTGGCGATGTGGTTATCGAAGGTGAGACCACTGTCCACCTGTGTCCCTAAGTCTCTTATCACACTTTCTGTGTTTAGTGTACTGCCACCTATATGGTAATTCATGGATACATGTTTTTCCCAAAGGGGATAATTAGAAGTTATGTACCTACCATAACGTTCCATGTTAGTTGTCTTCTCTCGCCTTCTTTCTTGCTGGATGGGTTCGGAGCCGATCCTCGGCTCCGACTCGGCACTTGCTTTAGCTCGAGAACTCCTTTTACCAGCTCGAGGCAACCCTATATCCCATGATGCAAGGCGGAACTACCTCAGATCTCGTTTGGCAGCTAACTAACCTTGCTAAAGACTATCCTAACAGAAATAGGAACAATGGTTCCTAAAAGAAATCCTCCTGACAACGTACCAGAGGAAACAATCTAATAGGAACTCTCCAAGATCTGTCCAGGCCAGGGGGAAGGAGGGAGGGACGCAAGAAAGAAGGCGAGAAGACAACTAACATGGAACGTTATGGTAGGTACATAACTTCTAAATGTTAAGTTGTCAATCTCGCCTTCATTCTTGCTGGATGGGACCGCGTCCCTAGCACCTGTATCCAGGGTGGCTCAATGGAACAGACTCTTGAGAACTGTGGAACCAAAACTGGCCCTATCTCTAGAGGCCAAGTCCAACTTGTAATGAGAGACAAAGGTATGAGGTGTGGCCCAAGTAGCTGCTGCACAAATGGTATCGATGGGTAGTCTATCCTGAAAAGCTGCAGAAGTGGATAGACTCCTGGTTGAGTGTGCTTTTGGCTTAGAAGATAGCTGTTTGCCCCTGAGAGAGTACACATAGGAAATAGTGGAAGTCAACCATCTGGATAAGGTCACTTTAGATACTGGAAGACCTATCCTGTTTTCTGCATAGGAGACAAATAATTGGTCCGATTTTCTGAATTGTTTAGTTCTATGCAAATAGTACCTGAGCTGACGATGGACATCCAAAAAATGCAGTTTCTGTTCAGCTCTGTCGGAATAGTTTGGGAAAAAGACTGGTAGGTCTATAGATTGGTTAATGTTGGTTTGAGATACGACTTTGGGAAGAAAGGAAGGGTTAGTTCTTAATGATACCCTGTCCTTATGAAAACCAAATAAGGGGAACGGATGCAGAGAGCTTGAATCTCGAAACCCTTCTTGCAGAAGTGACAGCCAGTAAAAATATAGTTTTCCAGGTCAATAACTTCAAAGAACATGAAGCAGACGGTTCGAAGGGAGGTAGTATCAAGGATGCCAACATTAAGTTTAGATCCCATTGCGGACGAGGATGCTTTATAGGTGGTTTTAGGAGGAAAACTCCTCTGAGAAAGGCCTTGCATAACCTATGAGACATAATGTTATTGTCATGCAGGCCAACATGATACTTAGAAATAGCAGCCAGTTGTACTTTGACTGTAGATGACGAGGATCCTGAATGAAAAACCTCCGCCAGAAAATCTAAAACCGAATGTACAGGAGCAGTAAAGGGGTCAATATTTCTGGAATTCGCCCAAATAGAAAAACGTTGCCACTTGCTAGCATAAACAGTCCTAGTGGACGACTTCAAGGAAGAGACTAAAATGTCTCTGACTGAGTCCGAAATCATCGGTAGCCTGGCTAGGGTAGGAAGTGGAGCAACCAAGCAGTGAGGTTGAGAGAGTGAATGGCCCGGTGCTGCTGACCCGATTGGTGGATCAAGAGATCCGGAACTGGGTCCAGATGCCAGGGCTGCACCAGAAGGTGACGATGCAGAGACGGAAACCAAATTTGTCGAGGCCAATATGGGGCAATGAGGATCAACTTGGCTCTCAAAACGGTGGCTTTCTGAATGACTTGTGGAATCAAGGGAAAAGGAGGAAAAGCATACAGAAGTCCCCGGGGCCAATCCTGGGTTAGAGAGTCTCTCAGACGTTGGCCTGGAAGGGGAAAGAGTGAAGAAATCGGGGCACTTGTTGTTTTGAGGAGTAGCAAAAAGATCGCAACAAGGAGTGCCCCACTTCAGAAAAAATCTGATCCACTACAGATTGATTGAGAGACCACCGTGAGGCATCAGAATGGATCTGCTCAGCCTGTCCGCTAATAGGTTGGACCTGCCGGGATGTGCGTTGCTATCAGAAACCGCTGAGAAGAGATCGCCCACTGCCAAAGTCTGAGAGCTTCTCGACATAACGGATAGGACCTGGTCCCGCCCTGCTTGTTGATGTACCAGACTACGGACATGTTGTCCATCTGTACTGCAATAGTCCCCGTGGGAAGAAAGTCGTTGAGGGCTTGCAACGTTAAAAGCACTGCTCTCATCTCCAGGACATTTATGTGCAGATGGTATTCTATGGGTTGCCACGTCCCGTGGACCATCCTGCCCTGATAATGCCCCCCCCACCCGATCAGAGAGGCATCCGTAGTGACTGTGGCAACTGGAGGAGGGGGAATAAAGGGTCGGCCCTGATGAAGAAGAGGGAAGATATCCACCAGTTCAGATGAGCTCGACACGACTGTGTTACCAAGATTTCGTGCCTCATCGGAGACTGTGGTACGACCACTGCGTGAATAGCATCCACTGCAGAAGACGCATGTGGAAGCGAGCCAGTGGTAGAAGAACAATGGCCGCAGCCATAAGACCTAGAACCTTCAGTATAAATCTGGCTTTGATCTTGTTGCTTTGCAAAAGAAGCCGAACAAATTTTTGGATGTCCAGAATTCTTTGATCTGTTAGTCTGGCTAACATTTTGACGGTGTTTAATTCTGCGCCTATAAAGGTGATAGATTGGCAAGGCAGCAGAGAAGATTTTTCAAGTTTACTGAAATTCCCAAACTCCTGCAAAGCTGTAGAGTGTAGTCTCTGGACTGAAGAAGCTGACACTTGGTGGTGGCGGAGAGGAGCCAGTCGTCCAAATAGGGAAACACCTGGAATCCTCGACGTCTCAGATGAGCTGTGACCACTGCCATGCATTTGGTAAACACTCTGGGGGCTGAAGTGAGGCCAAAGGGCAGGGCTCTGAATTGGTAATGACTGGTCCCTAGCCGAAAGCGGAGAAACCTTCTGGAGCGTATGTGAATCTTTATGTGATAGTACGCATCCTGAAGGTCTATAGAGCACATCCAGTTCTCCTTGCCCAGAAAGGGCAGAATGGACTGAAGCGTGACCATCCGGAATCTTGCCTTCTTGACAAATCTGTTCAGATTGCTCAGGTCTAATATTGGTCTCCAATCTCCCGTCCTTTTGGGGACCAAAAAGAATCTGGAGTAGACGCCGGATCCTACCTGGTCTGCTGGCACAGTCTGGACGGCTCTTTTTTCTAGGAGCTTTGAAACCTCCTGTTCTGCCAAATCCCTTTGACCGGGTGAGATGTCTGGAAGGGATTGAAGAGGTACGGGAAACCTTTCGAAGGGGATTTTGTAACCCTCGGATATAATCTACTGTACCCACATCTCTTGAGATAGGGATTGCCAGGCTACTGGGTACAGCGAAATCCTTCCCCCGACTGCCTCCAAGGGTGGACAGTCGGGCAACACCTCAGGGATGCTGAAAGGGCTTCTCAGGAAGAGACTCCCTGTTGCCCTGGTTCTGAGGACCCCCCCCTGCCTCTAGGGCGTCTATTATTGTTACCCCTCTGCCTCTGGGGGTAAACTGACCACGTGTGTCCGGTGTAGCTCCTTGGGCTTTACGGAACCACATCTTCCCCTTCTGACCCTTGGGGTATGGTCTAGAAGGAGTGGAAAACTGGACTCCAACGGCAGAAAGAGTTTTACCGTCCTGCTCACACCTGGTCAAGGTATCCTTCACCTGAGGTCCGAACAAAGCCGAACCATCAAAGGGGTATTAGTGAAGGACGCCTTAAAGGGGTCCGAAAATTACAAAGCCGCATCCAGGCTTGGCGTCTAAGAGCAACTCCTGTGCCTGCGGCCCTGCTCGCTCCATCGGCCGCATAGGATATGAGCCGCATGGAGGAGTTAGATATGGAATTCAGGATAGCAAGCTGCGAGGCAATCTTTTCCTGAGCCCCAGCAGCAGAAGGATCCTGGACTACTTCTCCCAGTTCCTTGAGAACATCTCGTTGAAGCCTGGTGAAGTGACAAAGATAATTCAGCGAACGCATAGCAAAGGTCGCTGAAGAAAACATCCGCTTTCCATACCTGTCCATGGTCCTAGAGTCCTTATTAGGAGGATGGACAGGTACTGAAGGATCCGCCAATTCCTTCTTAGTGGCAGCTGCCACCACCATAGCATCCACCGGAACACCCTTGGAAAGGAACTGTTTGTCCGAAGGGGCCGTAATGAATTTGGATGGTCTTCTGGGGACAGGTTCCACAGAATCTGGAGCGCCCACGCCTTCGAGCCACTACCTGCATGAGTGGGTCGAAGGCGGAGACACCCAGGAGGTGGAGGGTCGGGATCCAAAGCCTCCAGGTATACCGACTCATCCTCGGAGGGTCAATGGAGGGCCAATTCCCCTCTGTTTGAGGAGCTCAAGGATGTCTGAAAAAGAGACATCCTCAGAGGGGACCGTGGGGAACCCTCCGACTCATCTAAGTCGGTATCAGATGTAGTAGACTCAGGGAGTCTGTGTGTTTCCTCTTACACGCCCTCTTCCGAGGGGGTTCCCCTGCAGGATCAGGAGAAACCTCGGAAGAGGAGGAAATTCCCAGTGGGGAAACCTGGGCGATGGATCCCTGGGCCTGTGAGCAAGAGGTTGGCAAGAGGCATCTGCAGGCACTGAAGAGGGAGGAGCTAGAGGGATGGACCGTTGACCAGGCTCAGAGGCCAGGACACTCCTCATCACCTCAAAGGCTCCTCTCCCCGGGAGGCCGGAACACACCCGCTCCGAAGAAACAGGAATGGCCGGCTCCAAAGAGAGAGAAGGCTCCGAGGCCGATGTCGGCGCCGAGCTTACCAAAGCCGAAGCCCCGAGAGGGAGAGCGGGGTTGGACAAGGGTCCGATGCCACTAGCCCCCTCGGAGCCGACAGTGGAAACCCGACGACCGGATCCCTCCAAGGAAGGTCTCAAGGAGGAGATCGGAGCAGAGGACGACGGAGCCGAAGGATGTATCGGCTCCGGCATCGAAACAGTCGCTGTCCCGAGAAGCTCCAGCTCCGAACTGCGGTGTGGAGTCGGAGGAGGAAGTTCAAGGGTTGGGGCTATAGCCGAAGTCTGTTGAGACGGGCTATGGAGCATTTGGGCCAGTGCCTGAGACTTCAACAGCCTGCTTACCACCCTCTCTAAATCGTGGTCAGACAGCCTGGAAGATCTCGAAGATCGGCTCCGATGGCTCCGCTCCGACAAAAGAGGAGACCCCCGGGCCGAGTGGGTACTCAGTTTAGAAGGGGACCGGGCTCTCTACGGTCGGGCCATCGGCGCCGAAGTCCCTTGAACCCCACATGGAGCCGAGGATATCTCGCCCGATGCTGGATAAAGTGTCGGCTCCAGCCGGAGCCGACAAGGCCACAGTAGTCAGGGTATTGGGGCCGGTCGGCGCCGAACCCACTACTTGAACAGCAGATGTATCGGCTCCAGCCGGAGCCGATGTCGGCTCCGACGGAGCCGAGCCACCGGAGGAGGCTTGGACACTGTAGCCTGAGCTCTTCGTGGTTTAGAAGGTTTTCCTGACCCTAATTTAGGAGGAGAACCTTCTGGCTTAAGTAAGCCTCGGAGGATGAGTTTATTCCTCCTTTCCTGCAGGACTCTCTGGCTAAAAGCATGACATAAAGCACAGGAGTCCTGCAGGTGCAAAGGCCCCATAAACCCAAGAAGTGTGACCGTCTGTCAGAGACATTTTCTGACAGCACTGGTCACACTTCTTGAAGCCTGAGACCTTGCCTTCCTTTGACATCCTAGGAGGATGGAAACACAAACAATCCCAACAAACACACAAATTAATCCCTTACACAAACACACAGGAAGGCAATAACCAAAGGGAAGTAGGCCTGACTAAAAACTTTAGACTAAAGATTATAAAAAAGTTTGAAAACAAGGGAATAGGGTGGGCTGTAACTAACTACAGACTAAACTGACACTAAAAGGGAAAATAAACCCCTAACTACTCTTTTTCTTATTTTACAAAGAAAAACTTACCTCAGCTGGCAAAGGAGACCTCTTTCGCTAAGCGGCAAACGAGATCTGAGGTAGTTCCGCCTTGCATCATGGGATATAGGGTTGCCTCGAGCTGGTAAAAGGAGTTCTCGAGCTAAAGCAAGTGCCGAGTCGGAGCCGAGGATCGGCTCCGAACCCATCCAGCAAGAATGAAGGCGAGATTGACAACTTAACATCAATACATTTCTTGGCATTGAGCTTGAGCCCATGGCTCTGGCACCAAGCATCTGTTTCTGTAAGGCCCTTTTGTAGAGTATCCACATCATTTGGGGATTCAATAATGGCTCCCAGTTTGCAGTCATCTGCAAACTTTGTTAGCCAGAGTCCCTTAGTGTTGACCTGTACTTCAGAGAAGTAGATGCCAAACAAGAGCGGCCCCAGGACTGAACCCTGAGGTACTCCACTTGTCACTTGTCTGGAGCTGGATTTGGAGTTGGCTACTTTTACAGTGTGGGTTCATCAGTAAGCCATTTAGCAACCCATTGGGTGACATAGGGATTAATGCCCAACTTAGTAAGTTTATCTATGATTCCAGAGGTGGGGATGGTGTCAAAGGCCTTGGCAAGGTCTAGATAGGCTGTGTGGACCACCTTACCCTTGTCCATGGCCCTGGAGACTGATTCAAAGTAGTCAATCAGGTTCAGGAGACAAGATCGGCCCTTCACAAACCCAAACTGGGTGGGGTCCAGTGTTTGAAGGTTGCCAATGTCTTTGTTTATAAGTTCCATGATAATACGCTCCATGGCCTTGCAGATAAGGCTTGTCAGACTGATGGGACGGTAGTTTCCGGGATCCAAGGTGGATCCCCCCTTGTGGATTGGGATAACTATAGCTCTGCGCCACTCAGTGGGCACGAAACCTGAGGTGAAGCTATGATTAAACATGACACTTAGGTGAGGTGCCAGTTCATATTGTAGTTCATGTAGTACACAGCCCGGGATGTCATCTGGTCCCATGGATGCTGTATTCTTGGCTTTAGAGAGTGCGTTTGTACCTGTGTGGCCGTTATTACTGGAATTTGGCAATCTTCCGGTATTGAGATGGGCCATTTAGGGGTGAGAGTGGGGTGAAGTTGGCACTGAATCGATCTGCCAGGATATTGGCAATATCCTTCGGATCAGTATATTTAATGCCATTCTGTTTTAGCTCAGAGCAGATCTGAGCATTGCCATTTAGATTCTTGACATAATTATAGAATGCTTTGTGGTTGTCTTTGGAATCTTTGGCAATTTTATTTTCGTAACTAGCTTTGGAGGATTTTATGAGGCATCTCAGTTTCTTACTGAGGCTAGTAAGGAGTTTTTGCATCCTGGGATTTTCCTCTTTCTGCAAAAGTTTCTTCCTTTTGTTGTAAAGTTTGTTTATGGCAGGGGACCACCAGATTGGCTTCCTTTTTTGGATGAGAGCATTTTGGTTCTATTTGGGATGGCACGATTCATGCATGAGTGGATGTGCTCGTACAGTGCCGTAGTGTAGGATTCAGCAGTTGAACTTTCAGTTCCCGTCTGCATGGGTGTCATGAAGTTTGTCACTTCTGACTTGAGAAGCATGAAGTTGGCTTTAGAAGTTTTTATGGTGGTTTCTTTACTGGGGGGTGGGGGTGGGATGTGGATGTTAAGGGTGATTAGCTTATGGTCAGACCTGACTAACGAGGGGGTGACCATAGGTATGGAGCATTGATTTCCCATGTTGGTAATGACCAGGTCTAGGATATTGGAGCCCCTGGTAGCAGTAATAATTGTCTGTCTGTCTTTCGGCTTTTCCCGGCTAGGGGTTGTCACAGCGGAACTCCGGTCCGCTAATGACTGGCAGTGAATATTTACAGTGTCGAGTTGCCAGCCCAGCACCCAACCTTCAAAGAAGGCACATTCACACATGCACGCACCTACCTGCATGTCTTTGCCACAAAATCATTTTACTTTTATAATTGCCTTACATAAATTAGAGATGGTCACAGTAAAGCACACAGATGTTTTGCTGTAAATTAATCAGAAGCTATGAAAACTAACTAGTTTGCACAGTACATGAGCTATGGTACATATGGTACATCCAAAAGTGAGTAGAACAAATTTAAACCACATTCTAATCTCTGGAGAAATCTTACACAAGACAAATTCCTGCCGCCCACTCTGCACATCACCTGTGAGGACCTTGGGGTGACAGAAGGGGAGAAAAAATGGCAAAGAATGCGAACGTTAGAGTCTTAAAGTGCACAAAACATCATGGGAAGAGGGAGAAGTGTTGAAAAAATAAGTCCGAGATATGTGAATGAAAAATCCAGCTCTGCAGTACCAACCATGTCCATATATGGCTGGACTTTCAGTGAAGCAGACGATAAAAAAAAAAACAATCAATAAGGCAAGTTAAGCTGTGCTTAGATAATCTAAATATTGTAAGTGAGAAAAGGCACTGATCCGAGATCCTAG
The DNA here is from genome assembly GCF_019279795.1 of Protopterus annectens. NCBI lineage: Eukaryota > Metazoa > Chordata > Ceratodontiformes > Protopteridae > Protopterus > Protopterus annectens. The sequence continues at coordinate 14,699,728 of NC_056747.1, read as the reverse complement.
ACTTTTGCTAATTTACAACAATCCAAATAGGTTTCTTGTGAGCTTAGCAAGCTTTAGATAAATGTATATGACAAACACTGGGTATTTGCTCTTAAAACAGTATATGGGACAAATATTATGTACTTGCTCTACGACAAAAATATACTTAATATTACAATAGGAGAAGCCATTTTTTTAAATGGCACCACATGAAAGAGCAACAGATGACGCATGACGAAACTGAAGAGATTGTGGCACAGGAATATGCTCTGAAACTTTCTATAGAATGCCCACAGGAAATGGAGAAGAAAGAATGAGCCCCTAATTTAGAAGAAAATGATCTAAAAGAGTTGCTTGATTTAATAGAGATGGACAGACATATTAAGATCAATTAAAGAAACAGACTACAGAAAGTCTATAACACCCTAAAAGTTAGATGTTTAATAAAACAAATGAATACAGTAATTAGGACTGTCCACAGAGATTCATGTGACGTAACGGAAGTAAACAAAATATATTACTGTGCAGGAAAATTAATAACAGATAAAGTATTACCACAAAAGCACAAGGCAGTAAGGAAAAGGATTATAGTTTATATGACAATATGCCAGAAATGTTAAGCCTTCTATATACGAAAAAATGACCATAAATTAAAAGAATGTATAGGGGACCATCTAACAGAGATACGAAGGTTCATAGAAACAAATGCTTTGTTCAGGCATAAAAAAGCAACTGACAGAACACACTTCTTTACGTTTGTAATTTTGAGAGTAATTCAGGAACAAATAAGAGGTGAAGATGTAAAATGAAAAAGAATGAGGAGAACAAATGGATTATTAGATTCAGGGGAGAACAGTACCTGCTTTAAACAAAACATTTACTACAAAACCTACACTGAACATAAGAAACCAAGTCAAAGGATGTTTCTTTATGTTGATTAAGTAAGTTGTGGTCACATGATGTTATTAACTGAGAAACATGATCTATTTTGATAGCATTTTCCTGATGAAGCTTTTAGCAAAAGTGTATACTTGCGATACTTGTGATAGGTTATTAAAGTCTGGAGTTATTTTAACCCATACAATAGTCAGTGGTTTCGGAAATTCATGTTTTGTTAGGAGAAATTGAATACCTTCATTGAATTATCGAAATGAGAAAACTATAAAACAATTAAGACAAGAAGTTTCACTGTTCGAAGAGTAGAGAAGAGCGAGCAGAGCAATAGAAGTTTTCAGAAAGACAGACATGATAAAAGCAACGCATCAGAACAGATCAGGATCTGTCGTGCACTTTCGCAAATAATAAACTAAAAGTATCAACACAGGCAGAAAAACTTAGAAGATATGCAGATAAACAAAAAGAAAAAGTTCAAAATAAGCAAATTATTGAAAGAAAAACATTTCATAGAGAATTGGGAAACAAGGCAAAAGGAATTTGAACACCACCACCAAAAAAAAAAGAAATATACATTTTGGGGAAGAATATCTATGAAGATTCTGTGGAACATAACAAAGATGGATAGAAGAAGTAAAAGAAAGAATAAGAAGTTTAAAGGTACAGGATTGAAACAAAGTTAAGAATAACGCCTGACTGGAAAACCCCAGGCCCAGATGCAGTACCTAAATTCTGGATAAAAGTGTTAACATCTTTACATGAAGGTTTAACCATGAGTAAGAATTATTTAAATGCACACCCTGAAAAGACACCAGCCTGGTTAACAGGAAAAAAGTACAGTTGTGTACACCTACCATAAATGTAGATGTTCGAGTGTCTTCACTGTTGCAGTCATAACTGTAGGGTGTTCCTGCCGGCAGGCAGCCCGAGGTCGGCCAGAATTCCAAAGTCTGGGTCCGGCGTCAGCTGTTCCAGCAAGTACCCCGACGTCAGAACGCAGAGGTATAAAGCTGACAGCCGACGCCATCTTCTCCAGCCTTTCTTGCCCCAGATGTCAGAAGTCTCCCAAAGTAACCAAAAGGTGTCCAAAAAGGAAACACAAATACACCACAAAAGAAGAGGAAGATAGAACAAGCAAAAAATAAGAGGGGATAGGTGGGAGGGAAACACCGACTGCAACAGTGAAGACACTCAAACATCTACATTTATGGTAGGTGTACACAACTGTACTATGTTCTTCGTGTTTCACTGTTGCAGTCATAAGGAGGTTATGCAGAAGAAGGGGCAGCCAGAAGACCCTGCAAGACAGCAGAGGCAAAACCTGCCCTAGACTTAGAATACAAAGGGAGATTATAGTGCTTAGAAAAAGTATGCACTGAACTCCAAGTGGCAGCTTCCAAAATGTCCTTGGTAGGAACTCCTCTGAGAAAAGCTGCTGAAGTGGCAGCTGCTCTAGTAGAATGACTTCTAACAGTACCTGGAATCTGCTTCCCAAAGTGAGAGTAACAAAACCTTATCCCATGAGCAATCCATTTGGAAATAGTTTGTTTAGAAATAGCCTTGCCTAGAGAACTGGAGGCATAAGAGATAAGCAACTGATCAGATTTTCTGAAATCTTTAGTTCTGTCCATAGTTGCCTGTGTACGTCCAATGAATGTAAAATCCTTTCCCCTTTGTTTTGAGGATTTGGAAAGAAAGTAGGAAGGTGAATAGTCTGATTTAAAGCCACTTTAGAAATCACCTTAGGCATAAATGTAGGATTGGTCCTCAAGGCAACTCTGTCTTGGTGGAAAATAAGGTATGGTTCCACAGCCATGAGAGCTTGCAACTCTGACACCCTTCTGGCAGAAGTCAAAGCTAACAAGATAGCTGTCTTCCAGGATAAGAACTTGATATCCGAAGCAGCAGCAGGCTCAATGGGAGGTAAAGTTAGTTTTTCCAAAACATAATTAAGATCCCAAGCAGGAACAGGAGGAGTTCTGGGAGGTCTTAAATTCTTAGCCCCTCTCAAGAACTGTCTCACCAGCTGGTGAGAGAAGATGGGGGGATCAGTGTTGTAATGAGCCGAGATAGCAGAAGCATGGATTTTAATGGAAGAAAAGGAGAGGCCTTTAAGCAAAAGGACTGAGAGGTAAAGTAAAATGGAAGAAATGTCAGGCAAAAGCGGATCAGAACCTCGATCCCGCATCCAAATACAAAATCTTTTCCATTTAGAAGCATAAGATTTTCTAGTGCTAGGGCGCCTAGCTTCTAAGAGAACATCCAAAACTTGTTTGGGAAAAGCAGAAGGAATCAAAGGCCGTTGTAGAGGCAAGCTGCCAGGCAAAGAGTCTTGATTTGAGAGTGTAGCATCTGACCCTGATGCTGGGACAGAAGAGAAGGAAACAGAGGCAGAATCCATTGAGGTTCCAAGAAAAGGTGTCTTAAAGTTGGATACCAAAACTGCCAAGGCCAATTTGGAGCTATCAAAATGATAATCTTGGGTTTGTCCTGTTTTATTTTCAGTAACACCCGAGGCAGAAGAGGAAGAGGAGGGAAGGCATATCCCGAAAGATTCCTCCAGCTGAAAGACAGGGCATCCACTTTCCAAGCTGTTTTGTGGAAGGACCTGGTGCAAAAGAGAGGCAGCTGATGATTGAGATGAGATGCAAACAGATCTATCCGAGGGCAACCCCAAACTGCCATAATCCTGCTGAATAAGTTGGGGTCCAGCATCCATTCGTGAGGATCCAAAAGATTTCTGCTTAGGCTGTCTGCTAAGAGATTCTGTTTTCCTGGAATGAATTGAGCCTGAAGATGCAGATTCAGATTTAGAGCTGTGTCCCATAAACTCATGGCTAGTCTGCAAAGGGGGTATGAGTGAGAGCCCCCTTGCTTGTTTACATACCACATGACTGTGGTATTGTCTGTGCGAATCAGAAGATGTCCTGGTTGCAAAAGATTCTGGAAGGCTAGAAGAGCATTTTGGACTGCCAACATTTCCTTCAAGTCGATGTGCCAGGGAAGATGCTTCTTTGTCCAGTAGCCCTGCTGGCAATTGTTTAGGTAATGAGCTCCCCAAGCATAATCCGAGGCATCTGTGGTTATGATCTGAGCAGGAAGAGGTAGACGAAAGGGATTCCCTTCGTTTAGAGCACAAGCCCTGGACCACCAGAGGAACTCTTTTTGGAGGCAGGGAATCAGAGGTATCATTGTTTCCAGGCTGTGGTAATGCTAAGACCATACACTCTTTAGGTACCATTGAAGTTTTCTCATATGAAGCCTTGCATTTGGGATCAACAGGATGCAAGAAGCCATGTAGCCCAATGTCTGCAGGAATTTCCTTGCAGTGAGCTGAGTTAAAGTAGCCAAGGTCTTGAAAATTGATGCCAGCTGTACTTGCTTTTCTGGAGTAAGGAAGGCCCTTTGTAAGCTTGTGTTTAGAAGAGCTCCCAAAAAGATCATTTGTTGAGAGGGGATCAAATGTGACTTTTTTGTGTTCACTGAAAATCCAGAAGTAGGAGAAGATGCTGAACAAACTGCAGATGTTGAAGTAAAAGATCCTTGCTGTCCGCCTGAATAAGACAGTCGTCCAGATAGGGGTAAATTTGAATCCCTTGGAGTCTGCAATAAGCTACTACTGGAGCCAGACACTTGGTAAAGACTCTTGGCGCAGTAGATAAGCCAAAGGGCAGTACAGAGAATTGAAAGTGTCTCGAACCTGCCTTGAATCTGAGGTATTTTCTGCGTTCCTGTCTGATGGGAATGTGTAAATAGGCTTCCTTCAAGTCCAATGTCACCATCCAAGCATCCTGGGAGAGCATGGGAAGAAGTTGTTGCAGAGTAAGCATCTTGAATTTTGGAATCTCCAGAAAGGTATTTAATACTGAGAGGTCCAGAATAGGTCTCCATGAGTTTTGCTTCCTTGGGACCAGAAATAGTCTTAAGTAAAAACCTTTTCCCATCTCTTGAAGTGGAACAGGTTCTATGGCTCTCATGGCCAATAAAGCGTCCACTTGATTTAAGGCCTCTGACCATTGATGTTTTGTCAGATCCGGCCAACCCGAAGACCTTGGCATAGTATGAAAGTGGAATTTGTAGCCTCTTAAAATCACGTCTAAAACCCATTTGTCCTGGGTAATATGAGTCCAATTTTGGTAGAAAAGAGAAAGTTTTCCTCCGAGAGGGGCTTCCAGGCAAGGAGGACCTGTAGCCCAACAGAGAGAGTCATTGGGTCTGCTTCTTTTGTGATTGAGGTCTGTCTTCTCCCCTTCTAGGTGAAGAAGCAGTCCATTGTCTTGACCTGTAAGAGGACTGAGCCTGCGCCCGACCTCTGGAGTGTCTATATCTTCCCCTTTGAGGCCTGTCAGACGTGGGAAAGGACCAATTTTTGGAGGGCCAATTTCTAGAAAATCTAGGAGGCCGAACTTGTAAAAAATCTTTAACAGTCTGCATAGATTTCGCTTTTTCTTCCATCTCTTTAATAACCTCCTCAGCCTTGGATCCAAATAAAACATCATGCTGAACAGGGGCATCTAATAGTTTAGCCTTAACCTGCTCAGGTAAATTCTGCTCACGAAGCCAAGCATGTCTCCTGATAACAATACCAGAGGCTGCGGCCCTGCAAGAAGCTTCCAAGGCATCAAAACCACAATGTAAACTATGTTTGCTAACTTGTTCAGTTGCATGCAATACATCCTGTAATTCCTTGTCCTCTGCACATGCAGGAAAGGTAGAGAGCCTTTGCTTTAAAACAGACAAAAGAAATTGCTGATACTTGAACATGTGAAACTGGCAATTTAAAGCTCTAATAGAAAGAGTAGCAGAAGTGTAAAACTTTTTGCCCCACCTGTCCAAGGCACGAGAATCCTTTTCAGAGGGAATAGGATTTTTAGATGAAGCGGCCTTAGCAGCCCTAGAACCCTGAGAAATGGTTTCAGGATCAGCAGAAGGGTTCTTAAATAAGAATTGATGGGAGTCAGGGACTCTGTAAAATCTATCAGGCTTAGAAGGAGCAGGCGGCAAGGAATCAGGATTCAGGTTAGCTTCAGAAAAAGCATCATCCACAATATCAAGTACAGGAGGAATAGCCAAAGGTCTGTGTTGAGGGAGAAGGAGAAATTCCCTAAGTCTCTTCTTGGAAGCAGAATAATCCTGACCTTCCCAATGAAAATGCTCCCTCATCTATTCCTGCTTCTTTCCAGCCCCTGCTATCAAGCACGCTTTAACGTGCTTTAGCACGATTTAGCGCGGAGTTGCCACTAGAGCAGCATCGGGCAGCGCCGGTTAAACAAGGTTAAACTCTTTCTGGCTCCAGAAAGTCTGTTCTTCAATTTTTCCCTTAGAACTGCTCTGTTAGGAACCTAAACAGTTTACACCTACACTAAAAAGTGCAGCACTTGTTCCAAATAGCTTTTTCTTCTCAAAAAGCTCAGCACTTGTCTTATAAGCATATCCCTTGTCTTATAAGCATTCTCTTTGCAGGTCAAGCACTCCTATATTATACAAATCTCTCACTAGCAAAACCCCCCAGGAGTGCCCACTTCCCTGCTAAGCCCACTACTTTTCTGTCTCATACCAACTCATAATTCTTTCTAGCATGTCGAAGGGTCAGATGCTGGCGCCCTCTCCTGCCCATTTGGTGAATCTGGGAATTCTGAGACAATGTTACAATTGCCTCATGTACACGGACAACCATCTCCTCCTCCCATGTAACACTAACACTTGTGAGAGATGCAGCTATTTAGCCAGACTGGAGGCTGAGCTCTCTCAACTCAGGACTGGCAAGACCAGGCAGGAGGAGAAGGCAACTACACACACCACAATACCAGTCTCACATAACTCAACCATACCACTGAATCAAACACATAAACACACTAAGACATACTCGGAGGCTCTGAGTAAAATTTACCTAAACAGCAGAGGCCTCCAAAGCAGACACCCAAGCAACTGCAAACTCAATACACCACACAAACAACACATAAACAACAAAATCAGTGTACAAAGCAGTCACTGCCCTTAAGGCCAAATACAACACCAAACATACTTGTCATAGGTGACTCCATAGTCAGACACACTGACGTCCCGCTCACCAGACTGAGTAAGGAGAAGGTCACAGTAAGCTGCCTGTCGGGCGCTAGAATCCGCCACATAACACAAGCACTCAGGTCTCTCAACAGCAGGTACAGACGACTCAGTCATTGTCCACGCTGGTGTCAACGACCTGAGATGTACCTCCTTGGACTACATGAAAAGAGACATTGAGGAGCTCTCTGATTATGTAGCCCAGGCAGGTATGACCCTGACCTTGAGCAGTATCCTACCTTCACCTAGAATGATGCCACAATACAGTGATAAGATGATCAGCTTTAATAATTGGCTTAAATTCTGGTGTCATTCAAAGGGATCCAATGTCTGTCTGCCTGGGATGACATGCTGGACAAGCCACGCTGCTTCAAGGGACGGCTTGCACCTGTCACCCCTAGGCTTCGGATATTGGCAAAGGCTCTTGCCACCCCATAGTGCCTTTTTAGGCAAGGCTCAAATTCTAAACCTACCACCCTAGAACACAAAAAGTAAAAACTAAGGGTAATGCTGCTCAATGCCAGAAGTCTCAATCTCAAGATGCACGCACTGAGGCCCTTCTCAGTATGGAGAACATCGATGTCTGTGCTGTGACAGAAACCTGGTTCAAGGCTCCTGAGAGCACCCCAGCACTAGCAGGTTTCACCTCAAATCATGCTCCGCCCCAAAATCCGGACAACACCAAGAAAGGAGGGGTGTCCATATTCATAAAGGACACCCACACCTCAAGGTTGGTGGCAACGCACGATGCATCGGAGACCATCCAGGTGCAATTAACCATAGGCAAGACTGCTCTGCAATTTGTAGCATGTTACAGGCCACCCTCTCAAACTCAGGAACCTCACATGGCCTTCCTGAAAACAATGGAGGGGATAAATGTATCTCCAAACACCATCATACTAGGTGACTTCAACTACCCTAATATAGACTGGGAACACTACTCAAGCCCAAACACTCTAGCCCAAAGGTTCCTGGAGTTCATAAACTCAAATGCCATGGAACAACTAGTCACCATCCCCACAAGAGGAGAAAACATACTTGATCTCATCATCACGAACATGGGATCACAATGTTCAACACCGAAGTATACCCCTCACTGGTGAGATGAGATCATAAACTAATCTCACTGGAGGTCCTCATTCCCCCCCCACCTGAAAAAAAAAAGACCACAGTGAAAAACTTCTCAAAAGCCGACTTCACACTTCTAAAAACTAGTGTGGTCTCCTTTAAGGCCCCTGAGCCAGTGGTAAACATTACTCAAACTCGTGAATCACTTACAAATGCCTTCTACCAGCACCTACAGGACTGCATGGATCAGGCAATCCCAAACAAAACTAAGACTCTTTGTACCAAAGGCAAGCGTCCAGTCTGGTGGACCCCAGCCATAAACAAGCTCTACAACAAAAGGAGGAAGCTACTACAAGATAGAGCAAAATCCTTGAAAGGTAAGACACCTTTGATCATTATAAGTAAAAAACTAAGAGCTCTCATAAAATCATCCAAGGCAAATTTTGAGAGAAAAATCGCCAAGGATTCAAAAGACAATCATAAGGCCTTCTTTAGCTATGTTAGAAACCTTGGAGGAAACTCCCAGATATGCTCAGAATTAGTTCAAAATGATGTGAAGATTACTGAACCTACACACATTGCCAACATACTGGCTGACAGGTTCAGTGCAAACTTCTCCCCGTCCTCCCCCCCAAAAGGAGAGATATCTATACCAGAGGATTGTAGCCCCCCAAACATCTCCAACGCCCAGGTGAGAACTGCTCTCTCCAAAGCAAAAAACACAGCATCCATGGGACCGGATGGTGTCCCCGGCTGTGTGCTCCATGAACTCAATGAGGAATTAAACCCGCAGTTAGGACAGCTGTTTAATCTTAGCCTCACCTCAGGATACGCACTCAAGGAGTGGCGCACGCGACTGTGGTCCCACTTCACAAGGGCGGTGCCTCCACCGACCCTGGAAATTACCGTCCCATTAGCTTGACAAGCCTTATCTGCAAAGCCATGGAGAGGATCATGATGGAACTCATAAATAAAGACATAGGGAACTTGCAGACTTTGGATCCAACCCAGTTTGGCTTTGTCAAAGGCAGATCATGCCTTTAAACTTGGTTGACTTTTTCGAGACAGTCACCAAGGCCATTGATGAGGGAAAGGCAGTCCATACAGCCTACCTTGACCTGGCAAAGGCCTTCGACACAATACCCCACTCAGGTATCATCAAAAACTCATCAGCTTGAATGTAAACCCATACATCACAAGATGGGTTGCAAACTGGCTAAGTGACAGAACCCACAGGGTCAGAGTTGCTGGAGCCATGTCAGACTCAAAGCCTGTCACAAGTGGTGTCCCACAGGGCTCAGTCCTGGGTCCACTCTTGTTCGGCATCTACTTTCTGAAGTACAAGCAAACACAGGAGGGTTATGGCTGACAAAGTTTGCAGATGACTACAAACTGGGCGCCATAGTCGAAAACACATCTGACACAGATATCCTTCAGAAGGGCCTCACAGAAACGGATAACTGGTGCCAGAGCCATGGCCTAAAGTTAAATGCCAAGAAATGTATAGTCATACCCTTCGGGAAAAACAAGGTTACCCCTAGCTACCATATAGGTGGCAATCCACTGAGCACAGAAGAAGTCATCAGGGATCTGGGGACCCAGGTTGACAGTAGCCTTTCGTTTGACACTCATGTTGCTAAAGTAGTTAGGAAAAGTACAGTTTTGTACCTACCATAAATGTAGATGTTCGAAGATCCACATTGCTGCAGTCCTTACATATGGGTAGTCCGCTGTCCTCGGTCGGCCCGAATACCAAAGTATTAGGCTGACGTCGGTCAAGGCGCTTAAAACTGACATCAGGACGTCAGGGTACAAAAGCGCATGACCGACGTCATTTCCTCAGTCTTTTCTTGCCCCAGATGTCAGAAGGCCCTAACAAGACAGGCCAAAGCCAAAAACCAGCAAAACCCAACCAACCACCCATGCACTAACCATATTTACAATATGTACAACACAAACCACACCACCACCTTCAGCAACAGAGGGGAAGGAGGGAGGGTAAATTGGACTGCAGCAATGTGGATCTTCGAACATCTACATTTATGGTAGGTACAAAACTGTACTATGTTCTTCATCTCACATTGCTGCAGTCCTTACATATGGGTAGAATCCCAAAGCAGAGGTAAGGGAGGATGGCAAAACTATAAAGCATTAGGAGCTGCCAACATGCCTTGTAAAATTGCAGTTGCAAATCCAGCCCTAGATTTAGAGTAAAGTGGAAGGTGGTAATGCTTAGAGAAAGTATGCACTGAACTCCAAGTAGCTGCTTCCAAAATATCTTTAGTAGCCACCCCTTAAAAAGCTGTAGAAGTGGCAGTAGCCCTAGTGGAATGAGGCCTAATCCCAGCTGGAATCTCCTTACCATGATGGGAATAACAGAAAGCAATACAAAACCAATCCACTTAGAAATAGTTTGTTTTGAAACAGGTTTGCCCTGAGAACCCAAAGCAAAAGAAACAAACAACTGCTGAGACTGCCTGAACCCTTTAGTTCTGCTCAAATAATATCGCAACTGTCTGTGAATATCCAAAGTGTGCAAAATCTTTTCCCTTTATTTTGGGGTTTGCATAAAAGTAGGCAAATGAATAGTTTGGTTTAAAGCCACACTAGAAACCACTTTAGGCATAAAAGAAGGGTTAGTAGGCAAAGACACCCTATCCTTGTGGAAAATTAAGAAAGGCTCAACTGCCATAAGGGCCTGTAATTCAGAAACCCTTCTCGCAGAGGTAATGGCCAACAAAAAAGCAGTCTTCCAAGATAAATATTTCAACTCTGCCGATGCTGCAGGCTCAAAAGGTTGTAGAGTGAGTTTCTCCAACACAAAATTGAGATCCCAAGCAGGAGTAGGAGCTCTATGGGGTCTTATATTCTTTGCCCTCTAAGGAATTGCTTAAACAAAGGCTGAGAAAATAATGGTGGGTCACAGTCATAGTGAGCAGAGATTGCTGCAGCATGAACCTTTATAGAGGAGAAGGACAAACCTTTGTCCAATAACTCAGTAAGGTATTGAAGCCACACTTAAATTAGGTTTAGAAACATCAAAGTCCTTTGCTGTACTCCAAAATAAAAATCTCCTCCATTTATCTGCGTAAACTTTCCTTGTACTAGGCCTTCTGGCCTCCAAAATAACATTCAAAACTTGTTGTGGAAGCTGAGACCCTCCAGGGTTTAAACCAGAATATGCCAGGCTGTCAGATGTAGAGAATGAAGTTTGACATTGAGTAAATGACCGTTCTGCTGAGACAGCAGGTGAGGAATCGAAGGCAAAGGCCATGGAGGCTCCTGTACCAGACTTCTCAGTAATGGGTACCAGTGCTGTCGAGGCCAATCTGGAGCTATTAAAATCATGTTTGGCTTGTCCTGTCTGACCTTCAGCAGTACCTTTGGGAGGAGAGGCAGAGGTGGAAAGGCATACACGTGAAGATTGCTCCAATTGAATGAGAGAGCATCCACTTTCCAAGCTGAGGGATGAAACCTTTTTGTGCAAAACTTTGGCAGCTGGTAATTTAGTGGAGAAGTGAACAGATCTATGTCTGGAGTTCCCCATAACACTGTCAACCTCTGGAATACATGAGGATCCAATTTCTACTCGTGGGGATCCATAATTTGTCTGCTCAACACATCTGCTAAGGAGTTCTGTGCTCCTGGCAGAAACCTTGCCTGAAGATTTAGCTGTAAACTGAGAGCAGTCTCCCACAAAATCATTGCTTGTCTGCATAGAGGATAAGAATGCGTTCCCCCTTGCTTGTTGATGTACCACATGACAGTTGTGTTGTCTGTCTGAATCAACACCTGCCCTGGGAGAAGTAAATCCTTGAAAGCTATCAATGCAAATTGGACTGCTAACATCCCCTTCAAGTTGATATGTAGATGTTGAAGTCTGGCAGGCCACGTGTCTTGTATCCATTTTCCATTTAGATGAGCTCCCCAAGCTTTGTCTGAGGCATCTGTCGTTAAAATCTGACTCGCCTCTGGCCGGGTCACAGAGAGTCCCTTGTTTAGGTGACATTCCTGAGCCCACCACAAAAATTCCTTTTGAATGCAAGGTATTATTTGAATGACAGTGTCCAAATCTTGGCAGTGCTGTGTCCATACGTTCTTGAGATACCATTGTAGCTTCCTCATATGCAGTTTGGCATTGGGAAGTACCAGAATACAAGATGCCATGAACCCCAAGGCTTGAAGGACTGTCCTTGCAGTCAGCCTGGACTGATGAGACAACTGGTGGAAGTAAAGAGAAAGATTCTTTTGTTTGTCCGGGGTCAAAAAGGCCATCTGGGATGCTGTATTCAGTCTCACACCCAGAAAGCACATGTCCTGAGAGGGTACTAGACTGGACTTTATTTCGTTCACAGAATACCCCAGGCATCTTAACACTGCCATCACATACTGTAAATGATGAAGAAGTTCGTCCTTTTCTTGGGCCAGTATCAGGCAATCGTCCAAATAAGGATAAATCTGTATTCCTCTTAGCCTTAAGAAAGCTGCCACTGGAGCCAGAACCTTCGTGAACACTCTGGGCGCAGTAGATAAGCCAAAGGGCAATGCAGAGAACTGATAATGTGAAGTCCCAGCCCGAAAACGCAGATACTTCCTGCAACTGGGCCTTATAGGAACATGAAGGTAAGCCTCTTTGAGATCCAGAGTCACCATCCAGTGATCTTTGCCCAGCAGAGGTAAAAGCTGTTGTAACGTTAACATTTTGAACTTGGGAATGTCCAGATATGTGTTGAGGATGGATAAATCCAAAATTGGTCTCCACGTGTTTCCTTTCTTTGGTACTAGAAACAGGCGAGAATAAAATCCTAGGCCCACTTCTGGCAGAGGAACCGTTTGTATGGCCCCTATTTGAAGTAGTAAAGAAATTTGCTTGCGAGCCTCTAGTCTTTGCTGAGGAGGAACGTCCGGCATGCCTTTGAAAGGAGGCAAGGTATGGAAATAAAACTTGTAACCCTGGTGTATGATATCCAATACCCATTTGTCTTGGGTAATCAACATCCAATTTTCCTTGAAGAGTGCTAACCTTCCTCCCAAAGGTGCTGCCAGGCAAGAAGGATCTGGCAGCTGAAAAAGTAGGTCATTGGGCCTGTTTACGAAAGGACTGGCCCCTGCCCTCACCCGAAGATTGTGCAGGAGAACTCCCTGTTCTAGGCCTGAAAGAACTCTGAGCTCTGCCCCTACCACGTCTAGATCTACCCCTAGACTGAGAATCATAAGCAGGATACGTCCACCCCTTAGCAGGCCAATTCCTACTAAACTTCGGAGGCTGAACTTGCAAAAAATCCTTAACAGCCTGCATAGACTTAGCCTTGTCTTCCATTTTCTTCAAGACTGATTCCACAGGTGAACCAAACAACACATCAGACTGCAAAGGAGCATCCAAAATCCTTGTCTTAACATGGTCAGATAAATTCTGATCCTTTAACCAGGCGTGCCTGCGAAGAACTGAGCCAGTGGCAGCCACCCTAGACGAGGCCTGCACAGCATCAAAACCACACTGTAATGAATGCTTACCCACTTGTTCAGAGACATGCACCAAATCTTGCAACTCTTTACACTCAATGCCTTCTGCCAGAGCATCCACCTTAGACTTCAATTGAGAAAGAAGAAAGTTTTGATATTTCAACATATGAAACTGGCAATTCAAAGCCCTCATAGCTAAGGTAGAAGATGTATAGACCTTCTTTCCCCATCTATCCAAAGCTCTGGCTTCCTTATCTAGAGGAACCGGATTTTTTACAACAGAGGCCTTGACACCCTTAGGTCCCTGACTAATAGTTTCTGGGTCCGCCCTAGGACTCTTATAAAGATATTTATGAGCCTCAGGCACCCTGTAATACCTATCCGGTTTAACAGGAGCAGGAGACAGAGAATCAGGATTAAGTGAAGCCTCTGCAAACACATCTTCCACAACATCCAGAACAGGGGGTATAGCCAAGGGCCTATGCTGGGGTAACAGCAAAAACTCCCTAAGCCTCTTCCTAGAATCAGAGAAGTCCTGACCTTCCCACTTAAAATGTTCCCTCATAGAATGAAGTGTCTCTGAAAAAGAAAAATCCTCTGGAGGAGAAGCAGAAGGAGTGGAATCATCTGCATCAGAATCAGAATAAGGAGAATACTCCTGCAAGTCTTCAGCCGAAGACTCTGAAATATCCGAAGCCTGCTCAAAACTTCCCAACTCTGGCTCCACCCTAGGCCTCTTATCAGGAGGGGGCATAGAACCTCTAATCAGAGTAATTAAATCTTCTGCCATTTTAAGCATGTGCTTCTTAGGCACAGACCCTGCTGAACTAGGAGTGACACCAACAGAAGCTGAAACTGGCCTGCCTCTGGGAGAAGCCTTGGAAACAGAAGGAGAAGGCCTAACCACCCTAGGAAGGGAGGGGAGTACAGTAACTTGAGAAGCCCCTTCAGCCTGACCTGCCTCCTGAGAGACCACCTCCTGCAAAATCAAAGTCTCCCCCTGAGACTCCAGAGAAGTCTCCGTCGGAACCACCGGTTCCACTGAAGCCTCTAAAGAACCGGCGTCCGGAACGGACGACTCATCTTGCCTGGGTTTAACTGCTTTGTCTTTGCGCTTCTTCGCAGAAGCGGCCGGAGAATCTGACGGCATATTATAATTGCACCGCTTCCCAAAGACCAGCCTAGCACAATCCAACCTTCGCTAATAGTGCGTTTATTGAACCTAGCACAAAAGCGACACCCAACAACGACGTGCTCAGGCCCCAAACAAGGAATACACAAAGAATGATAATCCCTATGCGGTATCTGTTTCCCACAAGAAATACAGTTATTCATTTTTTCTGACATCCGTAAAACACTGAGGCAAGAAAAACCAAAATAATCCCCAACGGGTACTTAGCCAACTTGGATTCGGTCTGAAACTCCGAATTCGAAATATTTCAGAACGCCGAACGGCACTTGCAACGCTGCTTCTGCATCGGACCATGCGGCAAAAAAGACTGAGGATATGACGTCGGTCATGCGCATTTGTACCCTGACGTCCTGATGTCAGTTTTAAGCGCCTTGACCGACGTCAGCCTAATACTTTGTTATTCGGGCCGACCGAGGACAGCGGACTACCCAAGTGTAAGGACTGCAGCAATGTGAGATGAAGAACATCCTTCTACATTGCCCACCTGATCATGAAGGGATTCACATCTAGATCAAGGGAGGTCATCGTCCCCCTGTACTCATCACTCATTAGACCTATGATTGAGTACAATGCCCCATTCGGAATGTATCTGACCAGACACCTGCAGCAGCTGGAAAGGCCCCAAAAGTTCCTCACCAAAACGATAAAGGGTCTCAAAAATATGTCTTATGCTGCCCGACTGAAAGAACTCCAGCTCTATTCAGTCTCATACCGCTTGCTCAGAGGTGACCTGTGCCTGACATATAAGGCCATGTCAAACCCTGATTTGATGAATATGCTTCACCTCAAAAATCTAGATCCCTCAGAACCACAAGGCGGAGACTTAAACCTTGACACGGTTATTAATAGAACATGCTGGAGGGACAGATTCATCACCCAGAGACTCCCTATGCTGTGGAACAAAATCCCGGTACATGTGAGGCAGAGCACCTCGCTGGCCTTGTTCAAGAGGAATCTTGACCAATGGATGGGGATCAGATATACCCCAGGGATTACTTCAGTGTCACTGCTTGACAGAGGCACAGCAAAATAATAGGCATAGTTTTATTCAAACTAAAGGGGTGGCGAAAGCCAAATAACTATGGGCTAGGCTTATAAATGCCCTTGGGCAGATAGCCTAGTATGAACCTATGAACTTATGAACCTATCTCATGTAAGGTTTCCCCAAAAGAGAAATCTTCAGGGGGAGAAGCAGAGGGAATAGAGTCCTCTGCATCAGAATCCTCATAAGTAGGAAAAGAATAATCCTGGTCAGAGGAAGAAACAGAAGACACAGAAGCCTGATCAGATGAATCATAAGGAATATCCTGTCTAGGCCTTTTTTCTGGAGGAGGGTGAGAACCCCTAATCATTGTCAGTAAATCTTCAGCCATCCGTAGTAATTGCTTCTGGGACTTGGGAGCTGTATCCGAGGAAGCTTGAGAAGAAACCCTTGGTTTAACAGGAGTCTTTGACTTTGCCTTTGTCTTTGTAGAAATAGTGATATGAGAAGGCCTGAAAACCCCTTCAGAAGCCGGTACCTGCACAGCGGTTCCAGACCCATCTGAAGGAGCGACGTCCGAAGGTCCTGCAGCAGGTAAAATACTAGGCCTAGAAGGCTCCCCATGGGAGTCCGTGTCGGCCATCGGTTCCGAAGTGACGGACGACAGGGGCTGCAAAAGCGCCTCACTGACGACCGTCGAACCCGAGGCTGGCTCCGGCTGCAAAGTATCTTGTTTGGACCTCGGAGGCCTATCCTTGTCCTTGCGTTTCTTTTGAATTCCGGTTGTCGGTAAAGTATCCGACGACATCCTATAATTGAATCGTCTACCGAAATAATTCAAGGCCCAATCGTACCGACGCTTGATAGTGCGAGAATTAAACCTGGCACAGAACCGACAGCAAGAAACGTGGTCAGGGCCTAAGCAAGGTAGACAGTAAGAGTGGAAATCTTTATGAGGTATTTGTTTTCCACACGATATACAATTATTAACTTTTTCTGACATCGGAGGAGCAAGAAAAAAGTTTCCCCAACGGGGTACTTAGCTTGAGAATAATTTCCCAATTATTAACTTTTTCTGACATCGGAGGAGCAAGAAAAAAGTTTCCCCAATGGGGTACTTAGCTTGAGAAGAGAAGTAGAAAACTTCGGACCGACGACAATCAAAGCACTTTGTCCTGAATGCGCCAACCAACGACTTGCGAGCTGCTTTCCACCGCACGGCAAGAAAGACTGGGGAAGATGGCGTCGGCTGTCAGCTTTATACCTCTGCGTTCTGACGTCAGGGTACTTGCTGGAACAGCCGAGGCCGGACCCAGACTTTGGAATTCTGGCCGACCTCGGGCTGCCTGCCGGCAGGAACACCCTACAGTTATGACTGCAACAGTGAAACACGAAGAACATCAATACTTCTACTTAAGAGCAAACCTGTAAGCTATTCTAAAAACTGAAGACCAATAACTTGCCTTCCGATGACGTATAAACTATACACAAAAACAGATATAGTACTCCATGAAATGAAGACAAAAGTAGCATTGATTACTGAAATTGCTACACCCAGTGATTACAGTGTCTTACATACAGAGAGACACAAATTCATAAAATACCAGGATTTGCAGGCAGAACTGAGGGCAATGTGGAAGAAGGATACCCAGACAGTTCCAATGGTAGTAGGAGCAAAGGGGCTTATAAAAAATAATTTACAGTCATACTTAGATATGGTACCGATACATGGAACTCCATATGAATTGCAGGAGGAGTCATTACTGGGCACGTTGGGGGTGCTGCAAAGAGCACTTCTGGCTGACATCAAAGACTGAAACAATACTAAGCTCATGAACTTTAATCAGACTTTGACTTAAAAATGGGGTCCATCATGGTATTAGAAAAGTACAGTTTTGTACCTACCATAAATGTAGATGTTCGAGTGTATACACTGCTGCAGTCATTACACTTGGGTTATCATGCTGTCAGGTGGTTCCCCAGTCGGCCTGAGTTCCAAAGTCTTGGTCCGGCATCGGTTGCTGTCGCCTCCTCCCTGACGTCAGTGCAACAGGGGTATATAAGATGCAGCAGACGCCATTTTCTTCAGTTTTTCTTGCCCCAGATGTCAGGTGCCCCCAAAAGGTAGGCACTTCAAATTGCTAATAAAACATACATACGAAAAGCAAACAGCAACTTTCAGTTACCAGCAAATACTCCCCATAGGTAGTAAAGGGTAGAAGACACAGGTACGTACCAGCAAGTAAGAGGGGAAGGAGGGAGGGTAACCTGGACTGCAGCAGGGTATACACTCGAACACCTACATTTATGGTAGGTACAAAACTGTACTATGCTCATCGTGTTACACTGCTGCAGTCATTACACTTGGGTAGAATCCCAAAGCTGAGGTAGGGTGGCTGGTTCTATTAAGGCATTAGTGGTGGCTATAAGGCCCTGCAGCACAGCAGTGGCGAAGCCAGCTCTGGATTTGGAGTATAAAGGCAGATGGTAATGCTTGGTGAAGGTATGCACAGAACTTCATGTTGCTGCTTCCAAAATATCCTTGGTAGGCACTTCTCTGAGGTAGGCAGTTGAAGTGGCTGTTGCCCTGGTGGAGTGAGATCTAATGCTGCTAGGTATAGGTTTCCCATGCTGTGTGTAGCAGAAATGTATGCAATGTCCTATCCATTTTGAAATAGTCTGTTTTGAAATGGCTTTTCCCTGTGCTCCTGCAGCATATGCTACCAGTAATTGCTCAGATTTTCTGAAAGCTTTGGTTTTGTCCAAGTAGAAGCATAACAGCCTGTGAATGTCCAAAGAATGCAGTAGTCTCTCCCCTTTATTCTGTGGTTTTGGATAAAAAGTTGGCAAGTGAATAGTTTGGTTTAGAGCCACACTTGATACCACCTTTGGCATAAACGTAGGGTTAGTTCTTAAGGACACCCTGTCTTGGTGGAAAATGAGGAAAGGTTCCACTGCCATTAGTGCCTGTAATTCTGAAACTCTTCAAACTGATGTTATTGCCAGGAGCAGAGCAGTTTTCCAAGAAATATATTTTAATTCTGCTGTGTTAGCTGGCTCAAAGGGAGGTAAAGTTAATTTTTCCAAAACAAAGTTGAGGTCCCAAGTTGGAGTAGGTGCTCTACGGGGCGGCCTTATGTTTTTAGCCCCTCTGAGGTACTGTTTTAGCAATGGATTAGAGAAAATTGGAGGATCCGTGTTGTAATGAGCAGAGATGGCAGAGGTGTGGATCTTGATGGATGAAAAACAGAGGCCTTTGTCCAGCATCTCAGTTAAATATTGTAGAATCTGAGGAATATTTGGGACAAGAGGGTCAAGGCTGTGAGCCTGGTTCCAGGCACAGAATCTCTTCCATTTATCCGAATAGGCTTTCCTGGTACTAGGCCTTCTGGCCTCCAGAATGACATCCATAACAGCTTTGGAGAGAGGCATTGCTTGCTTGACAAAGGAATTTTCCTTGCAGCTAGGTTTAAGGTCTTTAGCTGACTGGGAAGTATCTGATTGTTGTGCTGAGTCAGCAGATGTGGGATTTGAGGCAATATCCAGGGTGGTTCTTGTGATAAAGTCTTTAAGACTGGGTACCAGTGCTGGCGTGGCCAGTCTGGAGCAATCAGGATCATCTTTGGCTCTTCTTGCCTGGCTTTTATGAGAACCTTTGGAAGGAGAGGTAGTGGAGATAAAGCGTATACTTGTAGGTTTTTCCAGCTGAATGAGAGGGCATCCACTTTCCATGCTTCTGGATGGTAACTCCTTGCGCAGAATTTCTGTAGCTGGCAGTTCATTGGGGATGCAAACAGATCTATGTCCGGGCTCCACCATTTTTGTGTTATCATTCTGAATATTTGTGGATTCAATTCCCATTCGTGGGGATCCATGATGTTTCTGCTTAAGTCGTCTGCCAGTGTGTTTTTATCTCCTGGCAGGAATTGTGCTTGCAGATGAACTTGATAGTTTAGAGCTGTGTTCCACAAGGTCATGGCTTGTCTGCAGAGGGGTAGGAGTGAGTGCCCCCTTGCTTGTTTATGTACCACATAGCTGTGGTGTTGTCTGTTTTTAGTAGTAGTTGTCCTGGATGCAGCAGGTCCTTGAAAGCTATAAGCGCATTTTGTACAGCTAGCATCTCTTTTTGATTGATGTGAAGATGCCTTTGTTCTGCGGGCCACTTGCCCTGAATACATTTTCCTGCCATGTGTGCTCCCCAGGCATAATCCAATGCATCTGTTGTCAGTGTTTGCCTGGCTGTGGGTTGAGTAAAAGGCTGTCCCTTGTTGAGGTGACAAGCTTGAGCCCACCATCGAAACTCCTGTTGAAGGCAAGGAATTAATGGTATAACTGTTTCCAAACTTTGACAGTGTTGAGACCATACACTCTTTAGGTACCATTGAAGTTTCTTCATACGCAGTCTGGCATATGGAATTAGTAGCATGCAAGATGCCATGTAACCCAAGGCCTGCAGAATTTTTCTTGCAGGGAGTTGGGTTTTTGTTGCCATCAACTGAAAGTACTGAGTCAGTTGTCCTTGCTTGTCTGGCGTGAGATAAGCCATCTGGGCCGCTGTGTGCAAGCTGGCACCCAGGAATATTATCTCTTGTGAGGGCACTAGTTTTGATTTCTTTTCATTTACTGTGTACCCCAGGCAACTTAATAGCTGTTTTACAAACGCTAGAAGAATGTCCTTGCTCTCTGCTTGAATCAGGCAGTCGTTCAGGTACGGATAAATTTGAATTCCTTTCTGTCTGCAAAATGCAATTACTGGTGCCAGACACTTTGTAAAGACCCTGGGTGCAGTAGATAAGCCAAAGGGCAGTGCAGAGAATTGATAATGCATTGAACCTGCTATGAATCTGAGATATCTTCTGCAGTTTTGTCTGATAGGGACATGCAGGTATGCCTCATTGAGGTCCAAGGTCACGAGCCAAGCTTTCTTGCCCAGCATGGGAAGAAGCTGCTGTACTGTCAACATTTTGAATTTCGGAACATCCAGGTAAGTGTTTAGAGAAGAAAGATCCAGAATGGGCCTCCAGGCTTTGTCCTTTCTGGGAACTAGAAAGAGTCTTGAGTAAAATCCTTGTCCTTGCTCCTGTGGTGGTACATCTTGAATAGCTCCATGAGTGCTGTAATTTGTTTTTGAGCCTCTGCTCATTGATTTGGTGGCAGATTTGGCATTCCTTTTAACCTTGGCAGAGTGTGAAAGTGAAACCTGTAACCTTGAGATACAATGTTGAGACCCCATTTGTCTTTGGTGATCCAATGCCAATTGTGATAGAAAAATGCTAGTTTTCCTCCCAAGGGGGCTGCCAAGAGAGAGTTGTTTGGCAGCTGTAATGGGAAGTCATTGAGGCTGCTTTTTATATGGATGGGGCCTGTCTTCCCCTTCTTTCTGGCCTGGTGCACCCCATTGTCGAGGCCTGTAAGGACCTTGTGGTTGACCTCTACCTCTCGGATGTCTGTATCTGCCCCTTTGAGGTCTGTCTGTAGCCGGAAAGGACCAATTCTTTGTTGGCCAATTTCTGCTAAATCTTGGTGGCTGAACCTGTAAGAAATCCTTTACCGTTTGCACAGATTTTGCCTTATCCTCCACTTTCTTTAATACCTCTTCTGCCTTAACTCCAAATAACACATCCTGCTGTAAAGGTGCATGCATCCAATAATTTTGCTTTAACATGATCTGGTAACGTATGTTCTTTTAACCAAGCATGCCTTCTAATGACAGAGCCTGTAACTGCTGCTCTACAGAAGGCCTCTAAGGAATCAAAACCACATTGCAAAGTATGCTTTCCCGCTTGTTCAGCTGCATGCAATAAATCCTGCATTTCTTTAAAATTAGGAGGATCTGAATCTGGAAGCATTTTTTGTTTTAACTGAGACATCAAAAATTGCTGATATTTTAGCATGTGAAACTGGCAATTTAAGGTTCTCATTACTAAGGTTGCAGACGTATATACTTTCTTTCCCCATCTGTCTAATGCTCTGGAATCTCTGTCAGAGGGAACTGGGTTTTTTGCTGATGAGACCTTAATCCCTTTAGGTCCCTGAGAAATAGTTTCAGGGTCAGCAACAGGGCTTTTATACAGACATTTGTGAGAGTCAGGGACTCTGTAATATCTATCGGGTTTAACTGGGGCTGGAGGTAAGGAGTCAGGGTTTACGCTGGATTCAGTGTACACATCATCCACAACATCTAACACTGGCAGAATAGCAAGGGGTCTGTGTTGAGGCAATAAAAGGAAGTCTCTGAGCCTTTTCTTGGATTCTGAGTAATCTTGGCCTTCCCAATGGAAATGCTCCCTCATGGTATGTACGGTCTCCCCAAAGGAGTAGTCCTCAGGCGGAGAGGCTGATGGAACTGATTCCTCAGCATCAGAATCCTCATAAGGGGGTAAGGAATATCCTAGGTCTGAGGATGAATCTGAAGATATGGACACCTGGTCAGAAGATTCATAGTCTGCATCCTGTCTGGGCCTTTTATCAGGAGGGGGATGGGACCCCCTGATCAGGGTGATTAGGTCTTCGGCCATTTTGAGCATTTGTTACTTAGGCATGGAAGCCTGTCCTGGAGAATGCTGTATCTGTTTCTTTGTTTTTTAAGGGGGCCTTAGACTTAGCAGAGAGTTTAATGGTTAACTGGGTAGGTCTGAAGATACCCTCTGAGGCTGTGGATTGCTCAGCTAGTTCGGTTCCCTCAGCAGGGTTAGTTTTGGTAGGCTGAAAACATAGAGCATCTGAAGGCCCAGCCAGCTCCACGTGGGAGTCGGATGCGGTCTGTAGTTGTATGGAAGCGGTCGTCAGGGGCTGCATAGGAGCCTCGCTGAAAGCCGGAGAACTGGCAACCGGCCTAGAAGAGGCCTCGTCGTCAGTTTTAGGCCTCGGATGCCTGTCCTTGTCTTTGCGCTTATTATGTAATCCTGTTGTCGGGAGTTCCAACGGCATGGTGTAATTGAATTTTCTGCCAAAATAATGTCGGGCAAAATCAAACCGACGTTTAATAGTGCGCTTGTTAAACCTAGCACAAAACTGACAACCAGTGACATTGTGGTCTGGGCCTAGGCATGGAATACAATAGGAGTGGAAATCCTTATGAGGTATTTGCTTCCCACAAGAAATACAGTTATTAACTTTTACAGACATTTGTCTGAGACAAGAAAAAGTTTCCCCAATGGGATACTTAGCTTTGTAGAAGACTTCGGTTCTGGATTCGGAATGAAAATCTCAGGAGTTGGCCGACGGGCACTTGCGAACTGCTTCTGCTTCGGGCACCGCGCGGCAAGAAAGACTGAAGAAAATGGCGTCGGCTGCATCTTATATGCCCCTGTCGCACTGACGTCAGGGAGGAGGCGACAGCAACCGATGCCGTACCAAGACTTTGGAACTCAGGCCAACTGGGGAATTGCCTGACGGCAGGATAGCCCAAGTGTAATGACTGCAGCAGTGTAACACGATGAACATCCCAAAAGACTTGGAGAAATTTAAAAAAGACATTATACAGAAATGAGAAATGTGCTAAATGGTTCTCTTAGAGAGTAGCTGATGCAAGGAATAGACTACCAAACTACACTAAAGCAAGAACGAGTTTAGATATTTCAAGAAGAACTCTGACACTTATTATGGGTATGACTGTTCTGGTGTACTGGCAGGCTACAAAGGCGTTTGCCTGAAATATTTTTATGTCTGTACGTATGACAAAGTCAATGATTATACTGCATTGAAAAAGTACTTACTTTCATAAAGGAAAGGCTGTGTTTTTCAAATACTGAATGCAGGGACTTCACAGTAATGCATTTCGGAAGATCTGAACTGCCTAAGTGGCTGGAAAGAAAGTCTTAAGATGTTCTGAGTTTCCAATTCAACAGTCCAAATCAGAGAACAAATACCCAGTATACTGCAACAATACTACTAAAGTTCGCCTGGCCAACAAGCTGTAGTGCAGCAGTGACCACTACAATGACTAAGGGAGGTTCTTAGGGATATGCACAATGCTTAGTCATGCAAAGGCGTGCTGGTATGGACCAAAGACATCATGACTGTCTTATATGTGGAAGCTTATCATAAGGATAAAGGGTTAAGAAGAAACATATATGACACACGTGTCAAATGCTTGTCCAGTTACAGAGGCCTAACCCTTCAAAGTAGGGTTGGGAGGGAAAAAAAATGCAGGAATAATTTCAGCACTGTCACCTCTCTGCTTTCAGCCAAACTCTCTGAATACTGGGAAAGATGCAGCCATAAGACTTTTTCCTAATATAAGCTAGAAGTATCATCGGTAAAATCTTGAAAGTGAGGGGGGCTATGGATAAGAGTGATGGAAGCCTGGAATCTGTTGGTAAAGAGAAGCTATCCACTGTTGATGCCTCTACTGGTACAAAACAGATTGTAAAACCTGGGCATAATTATCACTCATGAATGTGATTTAGAAGAGTTTGGCATGGTACATGAAACAGAATAACAAAACTCAAACTTAACAGAAAAATAGTCAAACAACTGTGCAGGCAAAGTATTACACAACAAAAATACTTAGTCTGAACTGTATTTGTTGGCAGAAACAAAGTGGAAATGTTACCATTTCCTTGGTAGTGTCAGTGACATAATGACTCTGACAGGGGAAATACTGTTGTTGGCAGAAACAAAGTAGAAACATCACCATTTCCTTAGTAGTGCAAGTGACACAGTGACACTGACAGGGGAAACACTGGGTGGAAGAATGATGGCGAACTTGTAACTAATGAATGATGTTTACTTATTGCCTTCTCGTTCATCCTCCCTCCCTCTTCTCTTCACATCTCTCACACTTCTCTCCTTTCTACTCCTCTTTCCTCTGCATGTCTCTCATACCTTTTCTATGTCTTCTCCCCATGGTATCCTTTCTTGCAACTATTCTCACTTGCCTTGGCTACATGTTTTCCATAAAGCTTAGCTAAGCATAATTCCATTTTTCCATCCACGTTTTGACATTGTAAATGGTGCCTTGAACTACAAGTTGTAGCACATTCCTACATCTGTACATATGTGTGTATACATATATATATATATATATATTTTATCTATATATCTATATATATATATATATATATATATTATATATATATATATATATTGCGGTGGTGGTGCTGCGGTAGTGTTGTTGCCTCACAGTTAGGCGTTGCCCATTCAACTCTCAGTTAGAGCGTCTTCTGTGTGTCGACATGTGTGAATGGGCGTTCCTTCGTTGAAGGTTGTGCGTTAGGCCCGGCAAGCCAGCACGTAAAAATCAACTGCCAATCATTAGCGGACCGGAGTTCTGTTGTGGCGACCCCTAACCGGGAAAAGCCGAAAGACAGTTTTATATATATATATATATATTTTTTTTTTTTAGCATACCCTTGTATCTTGTAAATATGTTTTGTTCATTTCTTATGTGATCCTATTCAACAGAGCTGTGCCTGCAAATGATCCTTTGAGATCAGTGCTCTACTCCAGTAAAGAAATATTCATGTGTGTATGTATGTATATATATATATATATATATATATATATATATATATATATATATATATATATATAAAAAAGGCAGGCAATACAGACTTACCAGTCCACACTCACTGAAGGTATAGACTTACCAGTCCACACTCATTGAAGGCTGTACTGTCATCCAGTAGCTTCATTCCTCCTGGAAGAAGCAGTTCAAACGGCTGCCACTCATTCTGCAGCGTTTCTCTCACAAATTCATATAGTGCTGACACCTTTTCTCGAGCGTAAAATGTTCCTGGAGAAAAATACACAAAAAAGGAGATTAGTTTCTCAAGTTCACATTTATGGAGAGTATTAGTGCGTAACTGAACTTTCTGCAAAGAAACCTCACTGAGTAAGTAACTACTGGAATTTCTCTTGTCATATCTCCAACTGGGCAAACTACTGAATTAGCATGCTGTGTTGTCATGTCGTGGTGGGAGATTGTGGCCAGGCCCTGTACCACACATACTGTGATGTCACATCTTGGTGGGAGGTTGTGCCCAGGCTCTGTACCACACATACTATGATGTCAAGTTGTGGTGGGAGGTTGTACCCAGGGCCTGTACCACACATACTGTGATATCATGTTGTGGTGAGAGGGTGTGCCCAGGCCTTGTACCACACATACTGCGATGTCACATGGTGGGAGGTTGTGGCCAGGCCCTGTACCACACATACCGTGATGTCACACCGTGATGGGAGGTTGTGGCCAGGCCCTGTACCACACATACTGTGATGTCACATCGTGATGGGAGGTTGTGACCAGGCCCTGTACAACACATACTGTGATGTCACGTCATGGTGGGAAGTTGTGCCCAGGCCCTGTACCACACATACTGTGATGTCACGTCGTGATGGGAGGTTGTAGCCAGGCCCTGTACCACACATACTGTGATGTCACATCTTGGTGGGAGGTTTGTGCCCAGGCTCTGTACTACACATACTATGATGTCACACTGTGGTGGGAGGTTGTGCCCAGGCCCTGTACCACACATAATTTAATATCATGTTGTGGTGCGAAGGTGTGTCCAGGCCCTGTACCACACATACTGTGATGTCACATGGTGGGAGGTTGTGGCCAGGCCCTGTACCACACATACTGTGATGTCACGTCATGGTGGGAAGTTGTGGCCAGGCCCTGTACCACACATACTGTGATGTCACGTCATGGTGGGAAGTTGTGGCCAGGCCCTGTACCACACATACTGTGATGTTACATCGTGATGGGAGGTTGTGGCCAGGCCCTGTACCACACATACTGTGATGTCACATTGTGATGGGAGGTTGTGGCCAGGCCCTGTACCACACATACTGTGATGTCACGTCATGGTGGGACGTTATGCCCAGGCCCTGCACCACACCTACTGTGATGTCACATTGTGGTGGGAGGTTGTGCCCATGCCCTGTACCACACATACTGTGATGTCACGTCGTGGTGGGAGGTTGTGCCCAGGCCTTCTATCACACATACTGTGATGTCACATCATGGTGGGAGGTTGTTCCCAGGCCCTGTACCACACTTCCACTATATGAGCACAACCTGCAAGACAGAAAACAAGCCTTTAAAAACATGACTAAACATACATGGCTGACTTCCAGGGATATCCATTGGCAACTGCTGGGTGGAGAGATGGGTAGAGGACATTTCTGACCCCAGATGTTTTGACCCCTGCATCATCACATTCCATGTCTAGATCTGTAACACTTTGAATAAATACAGTTTGATACTAATGTTATGCCCTAGTTAGGCTTTATAATAGTTTGTAACACTCAGCCAGCAAGAATAGTGAAAACATATGACAATCGTACGCAAATGTGCAGAAAACAACCCGTCATTAAACAGAACAAAATATTTGCATTACTGGTCTATAACCTGCTACAATCATAAAGCACATACATTAGCAAAGTAAAAAAATAGAACACTGTCTGGAGAATACAACCAGCTTTAATAACAATTAAATGCATAAAACTGAAAAAAACCTTCATATACGCACAGTAAATCTTCAATACAGTAGTTAAATATGTTAACTTCCTATGTAAAGTTCATGATTGATTTCATTGTTAGCATGTTAAAAACTATTGTTAATTCAATTAATTATATTTAGATATTAAATAATATGCCAAATACATTAACATTTACATATTAAAATGTTAAGTAATATAGTAAATTCCTGTCTAAAATTCCTAATTAAAATATTAAGTATTAAAAAGCTTTTATTAAATTTAATTGAGGTCAAATAGTCCAGGCATTTTTTGAACACTGATGTCATGCTTTAGAGTCCCCACAAGTCCAACAAGTTCTGAAAAAGTCCAATATTTCCAAATTTTCTTGTTTTGTCATATTTCACACACATAATTACTGCACTGTAACCCCACATTAAGTTACTGTTTTTTCTCCATCTCTAAAATTCTGTTTCTGCTTAACCTCTAATGTACTCACGATTCTTCTAGTCAACTTTTGTAATCCCTTCCTTCACTCCAACATTTTCCATTTAAACAGTGGAAAAAGTTTCACAAGCAAAGTATCTCTGTGGTCTTTATTACCAGAAGAACAAGAAGCATAATCTCTTTCTGTTTAACAGATCACTTTTTCTTGGACAAATTTTTGTATTTCCTCCTTAGCATGTACTTCATCAAAAAATGATTTTGTCCCACCAGGGAAGAATACTTTGAAGACAGCTGGGTAAGGCAGTTTGAATCTCACACCTGCATTTTCGACATTCTCTGAATAGTGGAGTAAATTTGCTTCTCTTCCGCCACGTTTACAATGAGTGATCATTCTCCACACTCTGCTGTCTCCCACTTTTAGTACATTGTCCTTCTGTCATAGTTTTGTCAAAATCAACTTCTGCTGGTAAGATTGCATCTATACTTCTAAAGGTCTAGGTTGCTTTCTCATAGCCGGTTTGGAGCATATGCATGATGTGCCCTTTCAACTAACAACTCCTGCTGTGGCATATCAGTCCAGTTGCTTATTCGTGGTTTCATACAATTAAAGCAGTCTGTTCCTTCCAGCTTCTCTGGTATAGCTGAAAATATCAGGTTTACCCTATGTGCTCTGTCCTCTAATTCTATTTTTTGAAACATCTCTTCCTGAGCAGTGTCCTATTCAGTTAGCCTATTCTTCATTTCAACCTCTTATTTTTACAGCTTTATCACCTCATCAGAATATCTGTTTAAAGCTTCTTCCATTTTGTTTGCCTTTTGTTGTTTGTGTTGATATACCCCATCAGTGTTTTGTTTATTTTAACCAGGTCTGTGTGTAGTTGTCTTATATCTTTCTGTAGGTTACTGAAATTCATGTCTGGAGTTTGCACTGCTTTTTGCTGAACAGCTGCAGAACTTTCTCCAGTCACTGTTTCTTCCTCACTTTTTGGAGCTGATTTTTTTTTACAGGTCCGCTGTATTTTTCTTCCCTGGCATCCAGGCAGTACACTTACTAGCCAGTTACTGAAATTTACCCATAAAACAAGTCTATTGGCATTCTCTGTTGAGTTTCTGTTGTCACACTGGGAGAGCTATAATTAAGCTGTTATGCAATGTGCAGCCATCTTGGTAGTCAAAGATTCAACTTGCTTGTTATTCATCATATCTATCAAAGTAATTAATCTTTTAATGTTATCAGAAGTTTGCCTTTTGTCTATAAATCCAGAATGATCTAATGCAATTATACCTGGTAAAATAATTTTCATTCTATCTGCTAAGATAGCCATAAATATTTTATAAGAAGTTATGTACTCACCATAACGTTCCATGTGAGTTTTTCATCTCGCCTTCATTCTTGACTGATGGGTTTGGAGCCGATCCCTTGGCTTTGGTACGGTCACATGCAAAGCTCGATGTCTTCCAGTAGCACGTGGCCAAGCCCCTATCCCATGATGGACTGTGAATTACCTCAGATCTCGTTTGTTGCGTATACTATATCCATATATAACAGCTATTCCCCTACAGAAGGGAAGAAGAATTTGAGCAACCAGGATGAAACCAACATCTAGGTCAACTATCAGCCAGGAGGGGGTAGGAGGGAGGGACATAAGAATGAAGGCGAGATGAACAACTCACATAGAACATTATGGTGAGTACATAAGTTCTTAATGTAAAGCTGTTCAATCTCGCCGTTCATTCTTGATTGATGGGT
Source organism: Protopterus annectens (assembly GCF_019279795.1). Lineage (NCBI taxonomy): Eukaryota > Metazoa > Chordata > Ceratodontiformes > Protopteridae > Protopterus > Protopterus annectens. Next base: position 14,670,463 of record NC_056747.1, on the reverse strand, counting down.
AGCGTCCCAAGCACCATCAATCTCGGGTGGCTCACGGGAGTACATTTTTCAGGACCGTGGATCCAAAGGAGGCCCTGTCCCTGGAGGCCTTATCAACTTTGTAATGAGTGATAAAGGTATGAGGTTTTGACCAAGTGGCTGCTACACAAATGTTATTGATGAGAAGTTTGGCTGAAAACGCAGAGGATGTAGAAACTGCTCTGGTTGAGTGAGCTTTAATCTTGTGTTGCAAAGGCATATTAGCAGCTGAATAGACAAAAGTGATACAATCAGATAACCATTTAGACAGAGCTGTTTTAGCCACTGGTCTACCTTTTCTGGATTCAGAGAATGAAACAAAAAGTTGGTCTGATTTTGTGAAATCTTTTGTTCTATCCAAATAAAATCTGAGCTGTCTGTGAACATCAAGTTGGTGCAGCATATACTCTAACTTGTTGGAATGATTAGGGAAGAAAACTGGTAACTCATTAACTTGGTTAATATTGGTTTCTGAACAAACTGGGCAAAAAAGGATTTGTCCTAAGTGATACTCTATCAGCATGGAAATTCAAATAAGGAGGGCTGATAGATAAAGCCTGAAGCTCTGACACTCTACAGGCAGAAGTAATAGCTACCAGAAAAATGGTTTTCCATGACAAATATTTGAGGTCACAAGAAAATTTAGATTCCATGAAGAATAGGGAGTTTTCACAGGTTGTCTCATATGAAACGTCCCCTTGAGAAAGGCTTTGGATAACTTGTGGGACATGATATTTAAACCGTTAACCCCAAGATGAAAATTAGAAATAGCAGCCAACTGAACCCGAACTGTTGCTGCTGCCACTCCTTGCTGGCTATGCCCTTGCAACTCCCACTCTAATATCACCCACCCCATCCAACCACTACCTTTCTTTCCAATCCACTAACTACCTTGATTATAGCAAGCTCAGATGCTCATAAGCCTAGTACTTATTAAACAGCAGAAACTTCTTATTGTAACATTTGTTAATGTCTGTTATGTACTTCACAGATAAAGATTCTAGTTGTCTACTGATGTACTATGTTCTTCATCTGTAAATATGTTGTAAGCAATTGCTATGTTAAATTGTTAATCACTATGTAATCCAATGTAACTACTGTCTGTTTATTTTAACTGTGGAGCTTTTCTCCCTGGGCCTCCGCTGAAAATGGACCTACGTCCAGTTGGACACTCCCGGTCAACAAATGTAAATAAATAAATAATAAATAAAGATCATAGTCAAGAATTCTAGTATGGATGTCATGGGGGCTTGGTAAGGATCAATATTATTTTTAGAGGCCCAGATGGAAAATCGCTTCCACTTACTAAGATATAATTTTCTAGCGAAGGGCTTATGAGAAGACAAGGATCTGCTTTGTCTCACTGGAAAGGTTATGAAGCCTGACTATGGGGGAACTGTCAGCTTCAATTACTGCAGAGAGGGATGAAGGTCCCCCGATGGGTGTGTCAGGAGGTCTGGAACTGGGTCCAGAATCCAGGGATCCTCCAAGAGATGAGGTTGAAGGAATGGGAACCAAATCTGCCGAGGCCAATGAGGGGCTAGAAGAATGATGGTCCTTCCCAGGGATTTTGCTTTCTGTAGAACCTTGGGTATCAATGGTATTTGTGGAAATACATAGAGGAGACCCGGAAGCCAATCATGTACGAGTGGGTCCCTCGGGGCTTCTCCCGGAGGGGGAATTAGGGCAAAGTAGCTTCTGCATTTTGTGTTGATGTGACTGGCAAAACGGTCGCAGCAAGGCTGGCCCCATTTGCGGAAAATCCTGTCCACAATCCCTTTCCTGAGGGACCACTCGTAGCAACAAGACTGTCCTGCTTAGTTTGTCTGCTATCATTCTGATCTTCCCGGGATGTGCATTGCCAACAGAAAGTGCTGGGAGGTAACAGTCAACTGCCAAACTCTGAGGGCTTCTTGACAAAGGGGCTAAGTTCTGGTTTCCCCTTGTTTGTTCAAATACCAGACTACTGACATATTGTCTGTCTGAATCGCAAACATTCCTAGAGGAAGAAAGTCCTGGAAATACTGCAACGCCAAAGTACTGCTCTCATCTCCAGGATATTGATATGCAAATGTGACTCTTGAATGGTCCATGTGCCTTGGGCAGTCTTTCCCTGAAAATGCCCCCCACCCTATCAGGGAAGCGTCTGTGGTCACAATGGCTACTGGAAGGGGTAGAACAAAGGGACGTCCTATGGTGACATGAAGAGACATCAACCACCACTGGAGGTCTTTCTTGCAAGAGCTTGTAATTAATCTTGTGTGGTCCATGGGTAGTTGCTGGTAAGACCATTGAGTGAACAACAGCCACTGTAGGATCCGCATATGCATTCTTGCTATTGGTATAGCTAGGATTGCTGCTGCCATCATACCCAATACTTACAGGACTTCTGAAGCTACTGCTCTGTTTTTTGATACCAATGTGCTGACATGCTGATGAAGAAGAAAGACTCTTTCCATTGGTAGCCTTAGAGTGGTGTTTGAGGTGTCTAGCTCTGCCCCGATAAAAACAAAATGCTGCGATGGCGACAAGGCAGACTTTTCTGAGTTGACTATAATGCCTAGATGATTGCAGAGTGTATTCCCTTGCCTGAATCAGTTGAGGCCTGGTGGTGGTGGTAAGAAGCCAATCTTCTAGGTACAGAAACACCTGGAATCCTAGACGCCTCAGGTGAACCGTGACCACTGCCATGCATTTGGTGAACACGCTGGGGGCTGTAGTGAGACCAAATGGAAGGGCTAGAAACTAATGATTGTCTCCCAGCTGGAAACGCAGGTGATCTCTGGATGGCCTGGCCATCTTTATGTGGTAGCACGCATCCTTGAGATCTATTGAGCACATCCAATTGTCTTTCCCTAAGAAGGGAAGTATAGACTGAAGTGTGACCATCGAGAACTTCTCTTTCTTTACATTTTGGTTGAGTCTGCTGAGGTCCAAAATGGATCTCCAGTCCCCTGTTTTCTTTGGAACCAAAAAGAATCTTGATTACGTTCCGGATCCTGTTTGGTCTGCTGGGACTGGCTGGATGACTCTTTTTTTTCTAGCAACTTTCGGACCTCTACAGTTGCCTGTGCCCTGCAACTGGGTGGAACATCCGGGATTCTCCTTATGGTCGGAGGGGGTGTGGCGAATGGTATGACGTACCCTCTGGAAATGATACTTTGTAAGCAGCTGTCTTTTGTTATTTTTAGCCAGGCATCTGGGTACAAAGTTAAGCGACCCCCGATTGCCTCCAGAGCAGGACAGTCGGGCCTCCTTTCAGGAGCACTGGTAGGGTTGTCCAGAGAAGTGATCTTTGTCACCCTGGTGTTGCGGACCCCCTCTGACGCGAGGGTGGCATCTTCCATTATTACCCCCTCCTCTGCCCCTGGATGGGGGGTTCACCACATATGTCCTGAAAGGCTCCTTGGGCTTTCCGGAACCACATTTTCCCTCCCCTTTGACCTTTGGGATAAGGTCGGGTAGGGGTGGAAAAATGGACTCCGACAGCAGACAGAGTCTTTCCCTCCTGTTCACACCTGGTCAAGGTTTCCTTCACTTTAGGCCCAAAAAGGGATGAGCCAGCAAAAAGAGTGTTCACGAAGGATGACCTGAAGGGCTCCGTGAAGGAACACAAGCGCATCCAAGAATGTCTTCTAAGAGCGATTCCTGTACCCGCTGCCCTACTCGTTCCATCAGCTGCATATGATATGAGATGCATGGATGAGTTGACAATAGAATTTAGGGTAGAAAGCTGGGCAGCAACTTTATCAGAGGCTCCTGCAGCTACTGTACCCAAAAGAATATCTCCCAACTCCTTAAGGAGATGTCTTTGCAACCTAGTAAAATGGGTTAAGTAGTTCAGTGAACGGAGAGCAAAAGTCGCAGAACTGAACATGCATTTCCCATATCTATCCATAATCCTAGACTCACTATTAGAAGGATGGATAGACGAGGAAGTCTCAGACATTTCTTTTTTGGTGGCCACCGCCACCACCATAGCATCAACAGGAACTCCTTTGGCTAAGAACGTTTTGTCTAGTGGGGCTGATATAAATTTGTTAGGCCTCCTAGGGACATTCTCCACAGACTCCGGTAACTCCCACTCCCTTCGAGAAACCAACTGCATGAGCTCATCGAAGGGCGGAGACACCCAAGAGGTGGAGGGTTGAGACCCTAAAGCCTTCAGGAGAACTGACTCATCCTCAGTAGGGTTTTTGGACTGCCAATCACCCCTATGCCTAAGGATCTCAAGTATCTTAGCAAAGGAGATATCCTCAGAGGGGGACCGTGGGGACCCTTCTGACCCATCCAAGTCAGTATCAGATGTTAAAGACTCCTGTGGGGAGTCCAAGTGTCTTCTCTTGCACAATCTCTTCCTAGAAGCCTCTTCAGTGGGGGATTCTGGAGAGGTCTCGGAAGAGCAGGGGCCACCCTGTGGGGCTATCTGGGGCTCTGGGTCTCTACGCTTAGCCTGGATCATGGAAGCTGAAACAGACACAGGTGCTTCAGGGGATGAAGAGGCAAGGCCTGAAGTCGAGGATGTCTTGGGAGATAAAGCTCTCCTCATGGCATCGAAAGCACCACTGCTCCGATGGGAAGGAGTCATCAGATCTGAGGGAACCGTCAAACCTCCCACACAGAGGCAGTGGGCTCCGAACCGGAGGTAGGAGCCGAGCTCATCCGAGCCAAAACCCCGAGAGGGAGAGTCGGCACCCACAAGTCAGTTCGACTATCCTCTCTGGATCCGACTTCAGAGTGTCGGTTCCTAGAATTCCCGGTCAGCGCAGAAGATGTCAGAGTGAATGGAGCCGAGGACACTGGAACCGGCCTCGACCCCAATGGCTCCACGATCAATAGGTCTGATTCTTCTGGCTCCGAGGGGCTGTTATGGTTCGGTGGAGGAGTAGACAAAGCAGGAGTAGTGGTCTTCGGCTCCGAAGCCACTTGGGTCGGAGCCGACAATAATTTAGCAAGGCCTGGTGCCTGGAGAAGCTTCTGCACCAATCGATCCATATCCAAATCTGAAAAGCTGACAGATGACCTAGATGAATGTATCATTGTAACATATTTCTTGTAATCTTAATGTTGTACTTGCTGCTGTTGTATTATATATCCTGTATCATTGTAACATATTTCTTGTAATCTTAATGTTGTACATGCTGCTGTTGTATTATATATCCTGTATCATTGTAACATATTTCTTGTAATCTTAATGTTGTACTTGCTGCTGTTGTATTATATATCCTGTATCATTGTAACATATTTCTTGTAATCTTAATGTTGTACATGCTGCTGTTGTATTATATATCCTGTATCATTGTAACATATTTCTTGTAATCTTAATGTTGTACATGCTGCTGTTGTATTATATATCCTGTATCATTGTAACATATTTCTTGTAATCTTAATGTTGTACATGCTGCTGTTGTATTATATATCCTGTATCATTGTAACATATTTCTTGTAATCTTAATGTTGTACTTGCTGCTGTTGTATTATATATCCTGTATCATTGTAACATATTTCTTGTAATCTTAATGTTGTACATGCTGCTGTTGTATTATATATCCTGTATCATTGTAACATATTTCTTGTAATCTTAATGTTGTACATGCTGCTGTTGTATTATATATCCTGTATCATTGTAACATATTTCTTGTAATCTTAATGTTGTACATGCTGCTGTTGTATTATATATCCTGTATCATTGTAACATATTTCTTGTAATCTTAATGTTGTACATGCTGCTGTTGTATTATATATCCTGTATCATTGTAACATATTTCTTGTAATCTTAATGTTGTACTTGCTGCTGTTGTATTATATATCCTGTATCATTGTAACATATTTCTTGTCTATATGTGTTAAACGTGGAGCTTTTCTTCTCGGACCTCCACTGAAAATGGGTTCTTCTGGCCCACTGGACTACCCCAGTAAACAAATGCAATAAGTAAATAAAATAAATAAATTCCACGAGGGAGCATTTTTTCTAAATTGTTTACCTTTACTAAAACATTATAACTTTTTGAGGGAATAATTTGTATAATTCTGGTATAATACCATAGTTTCCAGGGGATTTACTAGATTTAATATTTATTTTTTGATTACTTTATTGTAAAGAAAGAGGTTTTAATGGGTTCATTTTTTTGTGAAGGTGAGATTTTTTAACTACAGATTGATCAGTATTTGCTAATAGATCCTTCTCACCATTTATTTCATTTTGATTTAAGAGTAAATAATTATTTTCTAAAAATGTATTTGACAATTGTTAACTGGGATAGTTCGACTGAGCAAAAGCCCTTTTCCGAGGAGGCCTAGGGAGAAAAGCTCCACAATACAAGTTACTGCATTACAATAACTAGTAGGAATAACAGTAGCATACATAAATACTCAAACAGTAGCATACATAAATACTCCAAGCAGAGAATAAGCAGACACACAACATTATCACAGATCAGAATGGCAGAGAGGTACAAAAGTATAGCTAGTGGGAAAAATAGCAGCAATACATAAATACTTTAAGCAGATAATCACAACTATATTAGAGAACAGACTGGCTAGAGAAAAACAAAAGTAGAAAACATCAATAATACATGGAGATTATACAGCTATAAAAAGAAGTTATGATAAGTACATAAAAAGAAGTTATGTCCTCACCATAACATTCCATGCGAGTTGTTCCATCTCGCCTTCATTCTTCACTGATGGGTTCAGAGCCGATCCTCTGCTCCGACACGGCCGACTAGCAAGCTCAAAGTTCTCCAGTAGCTCAAGACCCAACCCCTTATCCCACAATGCACTGCTGGAATTACCTCAGATCTTGTTTGCTGCGTACCATATAGAAGTACAATAATTATTCTGCCTAGGAATGAAGACACATTGAAAAAACAGGATGAAGACAACCCCTAGGTCAACTGCCAGCTAGGAGGGGGAAAGAGGGTGGGACGTGAGAATGAAGGCGAGATGGAACAACTCACATGGAATGTTATGGTGAGTATATAACTTCTTTATGTGAAGTTGTTCAATCTCGCCGTTTATTCTTCACCGATGGGTAGCATCCCTAGCACCCTGATCTTGGGTGGCTCAAGGAAGTACATTCTTTAGAACCATAGAACCAAATGAAGCCCTCTCCCTGGAGGCCTTATCCACTTTGTAATGAGTTATAAAAGTGTGAGGTTTAGACCATGTGGCTGCTGCATAGATGTTGTCCAAAGATAATTTGGCTTGAAAGGCTGAAGAGGTAGAAACTGCTCTGGTTGAATGAGCCTTCACCTTACTAGACAAGGGCATGTTATGACAAGAATATGTCTAAGTGATACAATCCGACAGCCACTTAGACAGGGTTGTTTTGGCAACTGGTTTACCTTTCCTGGCCTCAGAAAAAGACACAAAAAGCTGATCTGATTTCCTAATGTCTTTTGTTTTGTCTAAATAAAATCTAAGATGTCTGTGAACATAGAGTTTGTGCAACATATATTCCAATTTGTTGGTGTGATTAGGAAAGAAACCGGGCAATTCAATGACTTGATTGATGTTAATCTCAGAACATACTTTGGGCAAAAAGGATGGATTTGTCCTGAGAGATACTCTTTCAGCATGGAACACCATATAAGGGGGCTTGATGGAAAGGGCTTGGAGCTTTGACACGATGGCAACAAGGCAGACTTTTCGAAGTTGACTGTAATGCCTAGTCGATCGCAGAGTGTCAGATTAGCCTCTCTCACTTGAAGAAGTTGATGCCTGGTGGTGGAGGTAAAGAGCCAATCATCCAAATACGGAAATACCTGGAATCCTAGATGTCTCAGGTGAGCGGTGACTACTGCCTTGCAATTGGTGAACACTCTGGGGGCTGTAATGAGACCAAAGGGCAGAGCTCGGAATTGATAATGATTGGCTCCCAGCCAGAAACGCAGGTGATCTCTGGATGGCCTGGCCATCTTTATGTGGTAGTACGCATCCTTGCGATTGACCGAGCACATCCAATTGTCCCTCCCTAAAAACGGGAGTATGGACTGTAGCATGGCCATTCTGCACTTCTCTTTTCTCACAAATTGGTGGAGTCTGCTGAGATCCAAAATTGGTCTCCAGTCCCCTGTTTTCTTTGGAACCAAAAAGAATCTTGAGTAAGTTCTGAATCCTGTTTGGTTTGCCAGGACTGGCTGGATGACTCTTTTTCTAGCAATCGGCGTACGTCTATTGCTGCTTGTCCCATGTGACTGGGTGGAACGTTCGGGATTTTTTTTACGGGAAAGGGCTAGGTGGAGAACAGTATGAAATACCCTCTGGAAATGATACTTTGTACCCAAATGTCGTTTGTTATATTTAGCCAGGCTTCTGGGTACAATGACAAGTGACCTCCGACTGCCTCCAGAGTCGGACAGCCGGGCGTCCCTTCAGAAGCGCTGGTAAGCCTGACCAGAGAAATGATCTCGGTCACCCTGGTACTGCGGACCCCCTATGCCGCGAGGGTGGCATCTTCCATTGTAATGCCCTCCTCTGCCTCTGGAGGGGGGCTCTCCACGTGTGCCTTGAAAGGCTCCTTGGGCTTTCCAGAACCACATCTTTCCTCCCCTCCGACCTTTAGGAAAGGGTTGAGTGGGGATGGAAAAACGGACTCCGACGGCAGACAGAGTCTTTCCCTCTTGCTCACACCTGGTCAAAGTCTCCTTCACCTTTGGCCCAAACAAGGATGAGCCATCAAATGGGGTATTTGTAATGGAGGACCTGAAGGGTTCCGCGAAGGAACAGAGTTGCATCCAGGCATGCCTACGAAGAGCAATTCCTGTACCTGCAGCTTTACTCGAACCATCAGCTGCATAAGACATTAGATGCATGGATGAGTTGACTATCGAATTGAGGGTAGAGAGCTGAGTGGCAATCTTGTCAGATACACTTGTAGCTACAGCACCCTGAAGAGTATCTCCCAACTCCTTAAGGAGATCTCTCTGCAGTCTGGTAAAATGTGTCAAGTAGTTCAGTGATCTCACTGAGAAAGTCGCTGAACTAAACATGCGTTTCCCATATCTATCCATGATCCTAGATTCTCTGTTAGGATGCTGGATAGATGAGGAAGTCTCAGACATTTCCTTTTTGGTGGCTGCCGCCGCCACCACCATTACATCAACAGGAACTCCCTTGGTCAAAAAGGACTTATCCACGGGGGCAGAAATAAACTTATTAGGTCTCCTAGGAACAGGTTCCATAGATTCTGGTGACTCCCATGCCCTACGAGAGACTAGATCCATAAGCTCATCGTAAGGAGGAGATACCCAAGAGGTGGAAGGTTGAGACCCAAATGCCTTCAGGAGAACCGACTCGTCCTCAGTAGGGCTCTTGGACTGCCAATCACCCCTCTGCCTAAGAATTTCAAGAATCTCTGCAAAGGAGATGTCCTCAGAGGGGAATCTAGGGGACCCTTCTGATTCATCCAATTTGGTGGCCGATGTGAGAGTCCAAATGTCTCCTCTTGTATAATCTCTTCCTGGGGACATCTATAGGGGGAACTTCTGGAGAGGTCTCAGAAGAGCAGGGAGCGCCCTGTGGGGCTACCTGAGGCTCTGGGTCTCTACTCTTGGGATGACCGGAGGAAACAGAAACTGACACATGCACTTTAGGGGAAGAAGAGGCCAGACCTTGAGATGAGGAAGTCTTAGGAGACAACACTCGCCTCATGATTTCGAATGCACCTCAACTCTGATAAGAAGTAGTCGACGGATCCGAAGGAGCTGCGATCCCCTCCTGCACCAAAGCCATGGGCTTCGAGCCCGAGGTAGGAGCCGAGCTCACCTGAGCCGAGGTCCCAAGAGGAAAAGTGTCGGCTCCTAGAGTCCCCAGTCAGCGCTGAGAACGTCCGAGCAGATGGAGCTGACGACACTGGAGCAGGTGTCTGCTCCAAGGGATCCACAATCATCAGGTCGGCCTCCTCCAGCTCCGAAGGTACGGTATGGCTAGGAGGAGGAGCAGACAAATTCAAGAGTAATGGTCTTCGGCTCCGACGGTTGGGTCTAAGCTGACAGCTATTTAACTAGGCTTGGTGCCTTTAAGAGTTTTTGAACCAGCTGGTCCATATCCAGATCGGATAGGCTGACAGAAGACCTGGAAGATTGAACAGATGGAGCCGACTGGAGCAGTATCAATGGAGGTTTTTTGGCAACCGGTTCCAGAGCAGTGTCCCGATTCCGAAAAGAATAGACTGTTGGCTCCGAAGGCAGTGGAGCCGAAGTCACCACATTTTCTGACTTTTTTCCTTTCTTAGTCCTGGATTCAGAGGAAGATTTAGACGATTTGCTGGCCCCATCCTGGTCAGACAATGCCTCTGAAAAAGGGTGTTTGATAATACCCCTATCAATTAACTTCCTTTTCCTTTCTGCAAGCACTCTAGTGGAAAAGGAGTGACAGATACTGCATGACTCTTGCAGGTGCACCTCACCCAAACAGTAAACACACTACACATGGGCATCTGTGACGGACATCTTCTGTCCGCAGTCTGGGCATTTTTTAAACTCAGACTTTGGATGTTTTTCCTTCTCTTCAGACATTTCACAAAATCCAATATAAAGGAAACACACTGTTTAACTATGAGCTATTTAAAGTTAAAGAAGAAATCTAACTATCTAACACACAATATACACAGCCCAAAAAGGCAACTAGTAACTATATCAAGATAAATAGGATTAAGCAATCCAATAACAAGAATCCCAAAAAGGGAACACTAACTAACAACTATAAGAAAGGGCCTAAGGCCAAAGGGCCGAAGGCAATGAAAGATTTTACTGGGGAAAGGGAAGAACACAGAAAACAACTGTTAACTACATAGTATTATATAATAATAAAAGATATATAAAAAGTGAAATATAAAACTTGCTTATATAGTAATAAAAGATATATAAAAATTGAAATATAAAACTTGCTGAAAGTTGAAAACTCCCACAGAGATCCGTGCAGCGGCAAACTAGATCTGAGGTCATTCCAGCAGTGCATTGTGGGATAAGGGGTTGGGTCTCGAGCTACTGGAGAACTTTGAGCTTGCTAGTCGGCCGTGTTGGAGCCGAGGATCAGCTCCGAACCCATCAGTGAAGAATGAACAGAGAGATTGAACAACTTCACATTAAGAATTATACACATCTACTTATAGTGATTTTGGAATAAATCAGAGGTTCAGGGAAAAGATGAGCAGCAAATGGTTAATAATGTGGAAAGAAGAAATCCAGGTGATAGAAAGTTAGTTAGGAGAGGGAGATTATAGAACTGGGGATTAAACATGAATTGTAAGTTTTAATGGCAGGTAAGTTAGGGGAAATAGGAAAACAGCAAAGTTAGGTGAGTAATGAGAGGAAAGAAGTACAGAGTTGATGAGGGTAAGCAAGACGTGAACTGGAAGTGTTGGAATAAGGAGAATCAAATACGATGACAAGTAAGAGAGTTAAAAGGACAGTAGGAAGAGAGTAAGACAAGGATTATGGAAAGATGGTACAGAGTTCATGTAGGATGTTTACAATCACACGTCCAGGTAATGTTAAGGTAGTCTTTTACAGTTTTCTTAAAGTAAAGCGTCTGTTTTAATTAAATTTCTAGTATAAATTTCTACTACATCTCCAACATCTGAATTTAACTTATTTGTCAAGGGATTTTTTTTATGTCTTTAATTATATTATTTGTTTGAATTTATTTTTGTTATGTATTTTAAATGTCTAGGAGATCTTGAATATTATATTAATTTAAGTTTTTCTAATGCCAATTCATTTTTACGGGATAATAATTCACTATATTTATTATTTAAAAATTTTATCTCATCTTTATTACCTCCTGAGTTGTTTTCATCTTTTTTTTACTTTCTTTTGAGTTGAATATCTAGCAATTCTTTATTCCTTTCTTATAATTTATGTTTGTACCAAGAAATAATTGTCTTGCCATAAATGTATGATTAAAATAAATCCCATAACATTATTAACTTGGAATCAGGCGTGCCATTAAAAAATAGCAAGTTGTCTATTTCTTCTAATAACCATGTTTTATATTCCTTCATTTTGGTAATATAAACAGGAATTGCATTTATGTAGGTCAACCTTTTAAATTTTATTTCTATATTTAATATTAATGTGTTATGATCTGAGAAAGGGCAAGGTATTATGTTGACGTTCGCTACTTTTAGATGTAATATTTTGGGAAATAAGTATTTTATCAATTCTTGTTTGAGTATCATGTTTGTGAGAATAATGGGTGAAATCTAGACAATTCTTATCTATGAAATTAAATGTGTCTTTTCTATTAAAGGAATCATTCCATGTTTTAAAAGCTCTAGCAATAGGAATTTGACTCCCATTCCTGGAAACCAGTATAAATTTAATGAAGTCTATATTCTATCACAAAATTTTATAATAATCAAGGTAAATAAACCCTCTTTTTCTTCATGCTTAAACAAGATTTAAGGCATACAAAACCCTATTATCCATAATACTGATGCCCCTCTTTTTAATTTTAAAGGAAGATTGTGCTAAGGTTGTATACTTATTGAAATTCCAATACTGAATATCAACATCACTTGAAAAATGTGTCTCTTGAAAGAATACAATATATGGTTTATTTAATTCTAAGTACTGTAAAAATGTGCCATTTTAGGACTCTCTAATCCATTAACATTTAGCAATAATACATTTAATTCCATACTCTAGAAAATAAAATTCTGATAATATTTTAGTATATATAAAAAGAGAGAGGTCTCAGGAAAAGATAACAAAATAATATCAACAATTAAACATTTTCCAATCCATAAAACCTACACATGGGATTTCTATAATTCACAGTCTTCGACTGAGAAAACCAAGTCTCAAAACTAACCTTTTCCAGCACCTAACAAGTTGAGAAGAAATCATTTGTAAGATATTATGAGATCTCATGCAGTAAAAACATTTTAGCGAGAATTAAGATGAAAAAAAAAAACAGTTTATATGTAGTATATTGACTGAAGAAAGTAAGGGTATATTTGTGAATGTAATATCAGGCAGATTAACTTTTCTAATTCTTTTCTCCTTGAAGATCTAAGTAAAAACATTTAGTTATTTTCTAGAACTTATGTGACATTTCTGTCTAAAAAAGGAATATAATCCAAACTTTTAATGATAACTCCTCTCTCTTCCTCTCCCTCAAAATGATTCTAACAGAAATATGAACTAGTCAAGGAATATAATGAATATGTTGACATAACAAAAGTTAAAATCAAAGAGAAATTGACAGATTTCCTTCTTAAGTTCAAGTGTAAAGATACAATATCTATCTCAATCCTGACTTTTAAAGCAATAAGTTCCAAAAACTTTTAATTTACAGCTATAGGAAAATGGGAATAATAAAGAATGAGCTGCAGATTCGTCTTTTTGTCTTCTTTCTCCTCACTTTTTCTACACGTTATATAGTCAACTGACAACTATACATACATCTTTCAATTACTGATTTTAGATAATAAAATGACACGTTATACATGAAAATATTGCCAGTGGCCTAAGAGTAATTCAGGATAACATGTTAAGAAGTAAGTCATTAAAATTAATGTCAACCCAGAGTTTCTCAACTTTAATTACTATTTCCTCAATGTAAATAAGTACAAAGTTTCTTAGCTTCATTAGGTAACATGTATGAATACATACAGAAAAAAGATATTTAGTATACAAGTTGTTCCTAACATAATTTTCTCAAAATTCTATAAGTAATCCCTGATGATGTAAGTGACCACTCACTGACCTACATAATCAGGGAAAAGATTGATATTGCCTAACCCACAATATTTTGGACAATTTGGAGCAACAAGCATTTTAACATACAGCTATTCCACAGTGAAATTACTGCTTGTAATTGGTCTCCCCTAAACATCCTACTACTTGAAGAGGCTGTCATATACTTCAACTCTAAATTCTTAACTATCCTAGACCACCATGCACCTAAGCATACCATCAGAATTAGATCAAAACCAGACCCTTGGCTCTCTAAAGAAACCAGGCAAAAAATCCTACTCAGAAACAAAACCTGGGATAGGTGGCGAAGTACTAAACTTACAGCAGATCAACAAGTATTTAAAAAACTGAGAAATTTGACAAAAAAAGCAATACTCTCAGATAAAAACAACTTCTACTGTAAAACGCAGCAAATTGAGCAAAATAATCCAAAGAAATTCTGGGCAAGTATCAACAGACTCCTTACCCCTGGTCACTCCAGTACACCAAGCCCAACAGACACTAATCTCAATACCCCAATCGAAACCGCTAACACCTTTAACGCCTACTTTACTGAGGCCATACAATCCATGGCCAGCCAACTATCCCTTGATAACTCTAGTTTTCCTATCCACAATAGTAGCCCTATTCCCAACTTCAAATTACAATCCATCTCTACTAATTTTTTCTATAAACTCATCCAAAAACTGAAGCCTTGAACTCCTTCTGCCGCCCAGATCCCAGCTGAATATTTGCAAAAAGCAGCTACATCTGTAGCCTATCCCATATCAATTCTTATAAACAGAACCATAAAGGAAGGAACCATCCCAGCCATATGGAAAATTTCTCACATTATTCTCCTACATAAAGGGGGTAACTCAAATGAATACTCCAACTACCGACCTATAGCTTTACTATCTCCTTTAGCTGAAATCATGGAAAGATGCATTCATCTCCAGCTACTTAACCATTTAATTCAGCATAACTTACTAACCAACACCCAGCATGGTTTTAGGCCATTCCATACCACCACTACTGCCTTTCTTTCCTTCAATGATTCTATCAACAGAAACTGTAATAATAATATTCTCTCCTCAGCTCTCTTTATTGACCTTTCAAAAGCTTTTGACATGGTTAACCACCCTTTGCTTATAAACATTCTAAAATCACTTTCTTTTGACTCACTAGCAATACAATGGTTCACTTCCTACCTCAGCAATAGGCAGCAAGCAGTGCTCTGGGAGAATAATCTATCATCCCTCCTGCCTGTCATCTTGGGTGTCCCCCAAGGCTCAATCCTAGATCCTCTACTTTTCTCTATATTTATAAATGATCTGCATTTAGCTATTCCACAAGCTACCTGCATACAGTATGCAGACAATTCTACACTTATTTGCACAGCCAAATCTTCTCCTGAACTACAATCCATAACTCAGAAGATGTTTAACACAGGTGAGTCATGGTTTTTTAAGTATTGTCTTCTCTTGAATCCCAAAAAAAACAAAACTCTGACTCTTTACTCTTACCCGTAAGTCACACCATTAGACTTCTCAGTCATCTCTAACAATGGTATCCTCATTTCTCCCGACTCCACCACCAAACTCCTTGGAATTACAACATGGACATGGGAAAGAAAGAGAGATTTGATATGGTGCAATATTTATGCAAAGGAGAAAACCAAGTTAATTAATACAGAGAAGGCAGTCTCAAAGATATTCGAAGAGAAATACAGGCAAAGGTATCCAGCTATGGAAAATTTCACAATAAAAAAGATTAATAGCACCAAGATGTAATGTAGAAAAGACGATTAGTAAAGCAGAAGTTAAAGAAATACAAGTTGAAGTTATGGAGTGCCTGCGAAGTAAAGGATTTAGTGTAGAAGGTCTAACACAGACTACATCACAGCATGATGGAGCGAGTCCCCAGAATATGGAAAAGCAAGAAGATCAGGAGACGTGAAGAAGAAATATGGACATGGGAAAGGAAAAGAGATTTACTATGGTGTAATATTTATACAAAGGAGAAAGCAACACTAACCAATACAAAAAGAGCAGCACCAAATACATTTGAAGAAAAATATAAGGAAAGGAATCCAGATATGGAAAACTTTACAATACAAAAAATAAGAAGACTAAGAGGAAAAGTAGAAAAAGAGATCAGTAATGAAGAAGTTAAAGAAATAGAAACTGAGGTTATCGAACAGCTGCAAAGAGAAGGAGTCAGCATAGTAAACCAAATACAGAAAGCACTACAACAGGACAGAGCAATGGATATCCAAATTAAGGGGAAACTAGTGGAACAGGAAGCAATTGGTCAGGTGCCATATCAAGATATTTTGGAGCCATCCATAGGAAACCAGTATAAACATTCACTTGAAGCTAGACAGCAAGGAAAGGAACTGAAACTCTGATGCAGTCAAAGTTGAGGAGTGATAGGCCAGTGAGTTCCCATATAACAGAACAACAGATGACACAGGATGAAACTGAACAGAATGTGCCACAGGAAGATGATAGAGAACTTTCTATAAAATGCCTGCAGGAAAAGGAAAACAAGGGATGTGCCCTCAGTTTGGAAGAAAAGGAGTTAAGAGAAGAGTTGCTTGATTTAATAGACAAAGATAGATATATCAAGATCAATGAGAGAAATAGACTGTAGAAGGTTAATAAAACACCAAAAGTCAGAAGGTTGATAAAAGAAATGAACACAGTAATTACCACTGTCCATAGAGACCCATGCGATACAACAGAAGTAAACAGGATATATTAATGTGCTGCTAAATTAATAACTGATAAAGTTCTACCACAGGAACACAGGGTAGTGAGGGAAAAGAGGGGGTGAAAGCAAATACCATCATGGAAATATCGAATAGAGAAAACAATAAAGCAGCTAAGACAAGAAGTGGCACTGTTAGAAGATTATAGAAGAGGGAATAGATCAACAAAAATACTAAGAAAGACAGATGTGATAAAAGCAATGTACACTATTAGAACAGACCAGGATCTATTATGCACTATTGGAGATAAACTAAAAATTTCAAAACAGGCAGAAAGACTTAGAATATATGAAGATAAATATAAGGGAAAAGCACAAAATAAGCAATTTACTGATGACCCCAAAAAGTGTTATAGAAAATTGGGAAATAAGGTAAAGGGAATTGAAAGACCGCCAAAAAGGAGGAAGTAGATACATTTTGGAGAAGTATCTATGAAGCTCCTGTGGAACATAACAAAGATGCTAAAATGAATAGAAAAAGTAAAAGAAAGAATAAAAAGTTTAAAGGTACAGGATATGAAATGGGATGAAATAACAGACAGAGAGATTGAAACAAAGTTGAGAAAAGCCTCTAACTGGAAAACCCCAGGTCCAGATGCAGGACCTAACTTTTGGCTTAAAGTATTAACTTCTTTGCACAAGGATTTAGCCATGAGTAAGAACTATTTGTAGGCACACTCCGAACACACACCGCAATGGTTAACAACAGGAAAAACAATGCTCTTACTTAAGAGTGAATCTGCAAGCTACTCTAAAAATTATAGATCAATAACTTGTCGTCCAACGACATATAAACTATACATGGGAAATGACTCCGACAGAGTTTATAGTCATTAAGAAGAAAACTCAATTATGGCAGTAGACCAAAAGGGCAATAAAAGAAAGTCATATGGAACAAAGGATCACTTGTTGTTGACATTATAGTGGAGAACTGTAAGAAGGGGAGGAATCTAAGTACATGGATTGACTACAAAAAAGCATTTCATAGTATCCCACATTCATGGATTAAATGGTGCTTAAAAATGTATAAGATACACCGTACACTGATTAACTACATTACAGTAACCATAAAACAGTGGCAGACCACTTTGCAATTAAGCCATGATAAAGGACAGATTATTATCCCAGGGATAAAAATTCAAAGGGGGATATTCCAGGGTGACTCTCCGTCACTGTTGCTATTCTGCCTTTACTTAACAGGTTAGGCCATGGCTACAATTTGGCTTCTAGAAAACAACAAAGTCTAATGACTTCTCATCTTTTCTTTGTCGATGATTTAAAACTGTATAGCTCATCAGATGAGGAACTGAAAGCACAGCTGCAGGTTGTCAAAACTTTTTCAGATGATATAAGAATGTCATTTGGTCTTGATAAATGTGCAAAAGCAACCTTTTAAAAAAAGAAAACTACAGCACCAGGAAAACAGTTTGGGACAAGAATGTGATATAAAAGAACTTGAGCAAGAGGGACTGTATAAATACTTGGAAATTGATAAAGGATCAGCAATAAAACATGAACAAAGGCGAATAAAGCTCAACTTTAGAAGACTTAAATTAATCCTGAAAACAGCATTGACATCTAGGAACAAGATCCAAGCCATAAATCAGTTTGCTCTTCCTGTCCTAACTTACAGTTTTGGAGTGATTGACTGGCCCCAAAAAGTGTTGGATAGATTGGATATTAAAACAAGAAGGATGCTTCATGCTCACCAAATGATTTATACAAATCAGTGTATACCAAGATTATATATTCCCCATTCCGAAGGAGGGATGAGCCTCCCTGAAATTGATTACATGTATAGATCTGCAATCGTGGGACTCCACACATACCTACTGACCTCACAAGATCTAAATGTAGTGAAAGTTTTGAAACATGAGGAGAATAATTCTAAGATGACATCTCTGCTTAATTTAGCAGAAGCATATCGACATCAAGCAGGAATGGAAATCAAACCAGAAGTAGATAAAAAACAGGCAGCAACTGAATGCGCTAAAAAACAAAAGAAAGACTATAAGGTGAAGGACCAGACAAGAGGAAAAAAACTTCTGGAAGAGCTTCATGCTGATCACGAACAAATGCAGGAATGGTTAAGAAGAGGTGAATTCACATTAAGAAATGAAAGGTTAATATTGGCAGCCCAAGACAGTGGACTATGTACACGCTGGTTTACAAAGTCTATTGAACATAGGTTCATAGGTGTGTATTAGGCTAATGGCCCTGGAGCCTTTACAAACCTAGCCCATAGGACTGCCCTGGCATCGTGCCACCCAACCTTAGTTCCCAGTGCCTCTGTCAAGTAGAGCCACTGGAGTGGCCCTGGTGTGAATTTTCTATTTCCCATCCACTCATCAAGATTCCTCTTGAAGAGGGCCAGTGAGGTGCTCCGCTTGTCATGTATGGGAAGACTATTCCATAGCATGGCCAGTCTCTGGGTTATGAACCTGTCCCTCCAGCTTGTTCTATTGTTTGTGGTAATGAGGTTGAGATCTCTGGAGAGTGTAGTACGGAGGGACTGGGATTTCTTTAGATGTAGCATTTCTAACAGAGATGGGTCAGACATGGCTTTGTAAGTCAAGCAGAGATCGCCTCTAAGTAGGCAATATGAGACAGAGAATAGTTGGAGTTTTTTGAGTCTGCCCATATAGGACAAGTGTTTAAGGCCTAAGATCCTCTTTGTGAGGTATTTTTGCGGCCTCTCCAGTTGTTGCAGGTGTCGAGTGAGGTACATGCCAAATGGGGAGAAACAGACATATGTAGGTTTTGTAAAACCAAATTGGAAACAGTCACACATTTTGTTGTTGGTTGCGATGCACTAATGGCAGAGGGACTCTATACTGAAAGGCATAATAATGTGGCGAGACTGTTACACTGGAGATTGTGCAAACATTATGGTATCGAAGTGGCTGAAAAACACTGGAAACATGAGCCACAAAGAATTATAGAAAATGATGAAGTTTATATCACATGGGATCATCCAATACCAACAGTTCAAAAGATAGATGCTAGAAAACCAGATATAGTGGTCCAAGAAAAGACAAAATTAGCACTGATCATTGAAATCGCCACACCTAGTGACTACAGTGTCTTGTGTACAGAGAGACACAAAGTCATAAAATACCTTGATCTGCAGGCAGAAATGAGAGCCATGTGGAAGAAAGATACCCAGATAGTTCCAATAGTAGTAGTAGCAACTGGTCTTTTTATAAGAAAGCATTTACAATCGTATTTAGATATGTTACCAATTCATGAGAAGAGTGTCAGTTGTGATTTGTGACAGACGAGTACCTGTAAGAGTGAAAGGGAAGGTCTACAAGAGGGTATTGAGACCAGCTATGTTATATGAGTTGGAGACAGTGGCATTGAAAAAAAGGCAGGAGTTTGAGCTAGATGTGGCAGAGTTAAAGATGTTAAGATTTGCACTGGGTGTGACGAGGTTGGACAGGATTAGGAATAAGTACATTAGAGGATCAGCCCAGGTTGGAAGGTTTGGAGACAAAGCCAGAGAGGCAAGATTACGTTGGTTTGGACATGTGCTGAGGAGGGATGCTGAGTATATTGGGAAAAAGATGCTAAGGATGAAGCTACCAGGTAACAGGAAAAGAGGAAGGCCTAAGATAAGGTTTATGGATGTGGTAAGAGAGGACATGCAAGTGGTTGGTGTGACAGAGCAAGATGCAGAGGACAGGAAGAAATGGAACAGGTGATCCGCTGTGGCGACCCCTAACGGGAACAGTCGAAAGAAGATATGACCAATTCATGTAACACTGTACAAATTGCAGGATAAGTCATTACTGGGCACATTGCGGGTTCTGTGAAGAGCACTTTTGGCTGACATCAAAGAGTGAAACAATACTAATTTCATGAACCAATCGTACTTTGACTTAGGAATGGGATCCATTCTCATCATCGTATTAGAAATCCAAAAGACTTGGAGAAATTAAAAACGAAAGAAGCCTTACAATTACATACACACGAACTACTAACTCACAAAACTTATCTGTGTAACCTGTGAAGTAAAACAATGAATTACCATTTACTCTCAAGAGATAAATACAACACTGCTGCATAAAATCCAATTTCCTGCCTAGCCTAAAAATACCTTAAATTTGCTTATTGCACCTGTTACATTAGTACAGATAACAGGAGCCACATATAAGTAATCAATACATTCTGTAAATAACTACGACTAAGACTAAGTTAATGCTCTCATTTAATACACCCCAGTATTTAATGATTTTCACCAACCAGTAAAGCCAGCACCGTTTTAAGATTTAAAACAAAATATTATTAATCTGAACCTGGTTAAATTTCTTGCAGAATGGAACAAATCTAATCTGTAACCTCAGCCATAGTACTGTTAGGAATCTGCAGTCATCTGACCCCCCCAAATACAACATAACAAAGAATGACATGTGACACAAACAGAACTGCACACTTGCTAGTATAGTAAATGCAGCGCAAGGAAGGCTGGCGGTAATATAGGAGGGGTAAACAGAAACACAAGCACTACACATGTCCAGCATACAAACTTACACTGCAACACCAAAATAATAATAAATGGCATCACCCATCCATTTCAGAGATATATCTGGAAAATACTGTAACAAAATAAATATCGTTTGTCAGCATGGAGAACACAATGCTGACCACTGTACTGTACTTCACTGGTGACTGCACAAACCATCACTGACAATAGTCACCCCCTCCCCCCCTGTAACCCTGAAGCTGAGGCCTAACGGGGCAGCACACCTTCACTGCTGATTTTTGTACTTGTTATGCATTTTGTGTGCTTTTCTTTTTATATGTATCTTACCTGCACACACTATTTACAGTTCTACCCCGCTGTCATCCAGTAACTCCAGCTCTCAAAGATTGATGTCTCCTGCCCTCACTTATAAGAGGGAAGGTACACACCTGCTCGGGCCGCACCTGAAAGTCATGAGCTCCTGTCAGCACAAACCTCAGAGCATTTATTACCAAAAACAGAAACAAACAGTTCAATACTTATGAGGGGACGTACTGCTGAATGAAACCCCAGCTACTGTTCCTGGAAGAAAACAAAACCCCATACAATAAATGCCAGTACACAATCTTGTCATGCTAAGAACAGAAGGATTACTGAAAGTGGGTGGGGGGGGGGGGTCGCAAGGAAACTTCTGAAGGCAAAAAAATGTGCCAAACTCGACAATTCTTTGGTGACCACAACGGAAAAGAAACAACCTAGTGCGATCTCGAAGACTATTACAACAATAAAGGTAAGGAGATCTGCAGTTAATGTTGTGCAAGTATGTGTACCGCATCTGACCAGCTTATCCATGCGTAACTGTTCTGTTGTTGAAAAGTCAATGATGTTTTTAGTTTAAACATGCAGAAGAAAACTTTACGTTGTCCCCATCATACATTTTAACTCTCCCTGATTTTGACTCAAGATTCAGCTACAAATCTATACTATAGTTTCTCGCACCTGTGGAAGGCACTCGAGGGTAAGAGCTTGAAATTCCTATAATTTCATAGCACGTTCGAATGTAAGCACAGAGGCGTCATAAGACGGTAGTCGGGGTTAAAGAGTTAAGGAAAAAAATTTACTTACAGTTAACTTTTTCCCCTCCTCTTGCCCTCCCCAAATTTACTTACAGTTAACTTTTTCCCCTCCTCTTGCCCTCCCCAAAGCACTTTTCCAAACATTAATGTCATGAAGCAGGGCATATGCTTTAGAGTCCCCCACAAGTCCAACAAACTCTGGAAAAGTTCAACATTTCCAGATTTTTTTTGTTCTGTTTTATTTCACAAATATAATTATTGCATTGTAATCCCATATTAAGTTACTGGTTTTATTACTGTTCCTCTCCAAAAGCCTGTCTCTGCTTCATTTCCAATGTACTGTCAATTCTTCTAGTCAACTCTCGTGTTCCCTTCCTTCTTCCCAACATTTTCTGCTGAAACAGTGGAAAAGGTATCACAGGTACAGTCTCTCTGTAGTCTTTATTACCAGAAGAACAAGAAGCAGAATCTCCATTTGTTTCACAGCTCACTTTTTGTTGGACAAACTTTTGTATTTCCTCCTTAGCATGTACTTCATCAAAAAATGATTGTCCCTCTAGAGAAAAATACCTTTAAGACAAGTGGGTACAGCAGTTTCAATCTCACACCTGCATCTCAACATTCTCTGAATAGTGGAATACATTTGCTCCTTTTCTGTCTGGTGCACAATTCTCCCCAAAAACTCTGCTGTCTCCCACTTTAAGTACTTTGTACTTCTGCCACAGTTTTGTCAGCATCAACTCCTTCTGCTGGTAAGATTGCATCTTTACTATTAAAGGTATATTTTGCTTTCTTATAGCCAGGTTTGGAGCATACACATGATGTGCCCTTTCAACTAACAACTCCTGCTGTGGAATACCAGCTCATTTGCTTATTTGTGCTTTCATAAAATTAATGCAGTCTGCTCCTTTCAGTTTCTCTGGTACAGCTGAAAATCTCAGGTTTTCCCTACGTGCTCTGTCCTCTAATTCTAGTACTTTTTGAAAAATCTCTTCTTGAGCAGTCTCATATTCAGCCATCCTTTTCTTTATTCAACCTCTGATTTTTGCAGCTTTATAATCTCATCTGAACATTTGTTTAAAGCTTCTTGCATTTTTTCCACCCTTTTGTTGTTTGCATTGATATTCTCCATTAGTGTTTTGTTTATTTTAACCAGGTTTATATGCACTTGTCTTATATCTTCCTGTAGGTTACTGGAAGTCATATCTGAAGATTGCACTGCTTTTTGCTGAACAGCTGCAGAACTCTCCCCAGTCAGTGTTTCTTCCTCACATTTTGCAGTAGATTTTTCCAGGTTTTCTGTATTTCTTTATTCCTGGCATCCGGGCAGTGCACTTCGTAGCCAGTTACTGAAATTTACCCATAAACACAAGTCTACTGGCTTTCTCTGCTTTCACACTGGGAGCGCTAGAAACAAGCTGCTACTCAATGTGCAGCCATCTTCAAAGTCCTCCACACATTTATTTTCTATATAAAATGTTTATAAACCATAGAGGTAATTTATTGTATTTTGTATATAAACTGAAATATCTGTTTCATGTCAGAAGAGGAATGTTTTATATTATCAGAAACATATTACTATAATGACAAAGTAATTATTACAGTGAAGGAAAAAAACCTTACTGGAATTGATCCAACTTTCACATTAGGCATTCTGTGTAACAAATGATTAAGCTGAAAACAAATTACAAATCTAAGAATAACTACATTCAGTTTTCTACATTGGATATCAGACTTACTTCCTCAGCACCAGACTGATGTTCCAAAATCTTTTCATAGGTTCATAGGTGTTTACTAGGCTACTGACCACAAAAGTAAGCCTAGCCATACATCACAAATCTCTGACAAGTTCTGATACCCTTGATAAGTGTAAGTAGGGGTTTGGGAGATGAAACATTTATAAGCAGGGACCTGGGAGATGAAACATTTATAGGTTGCCGGTGTCCATTAGAGACATAGGTGCCAAACCAGGGATGAAATTCCTCTTCCCCATCCAACTGTCTAAGTTGCACTTGAATTGGGTTAGGGAGGATATCTGCTTCACCTGGATGGGGAGCCTGCTCCATAGACAGGGTAGTCTCTGGGATACATAACTGTCTCTCTAGCAGGTCCTATTTATATCATAGGCAAGGTTTACGTATTGAGAACAGGTAATTCTGATGCTATCTGTTTTGTAGATATGCAAGAGGCCCATCATTGTGGGGTCTGACAATGCCCTGTATGCCAGTCATAGATCTGTCCTCAAAAGCCTGTAGGAGACGGAATACAGGGATATGGCCTTGAGGCAGTCTGCACAGGACATTTTACTTACGCCCTGAATTCTTTTAGTGAGGGACTCCTGTGGACGCTCCAACTGTTGGATATACCTAGTTAGGTACATACCAAGGAGGGCATTATACTCAATGATAGGTTTGATGAATGCTGAATACAGTGGAATAATGACTTCCTTGGACTTTGATGTCATACCTTTGTTTACAAGTTGTGCAACACAGAATGATTTCCTCACTACTGTAGACACTTGATGGTCAAAGGCTAGATTACCATGTGTGTGTGTCCCTAAGTTCTTGACTACTGGGTCATCTCTCAGGGGTGTGTTGTCAGTATGACAGTTATCAGGGATGGATGACTTCCCAAAGGATACTATTATGCATTTCTTGGCATTTAGTTTTAGTCCAGTGCTCTGACACCAGTTGTTTGCCTGTGTGTGTGCCCCTCTTAGAGAACATTTGTGTCAATGTGGTATTCAATGGTAGCTCCTAATTTGCATCATCTGCAAATTTAGTGAGCCAGAGACCACTGACATTAGCCTTGACTTCAGAGAAGTAAATGCCAAAATGGTGTGGTCCAAGGACTGACCTCTGAGGGACTCCACTTGTGACCGGTCTCTTTGTAGAGGTGGACTCCCCAATTCCAACTTCCTGGGTCCTGTCTGTGAGCCTGTTGGCTATCCATTGGGTGGCATACAAGTTTGTACCTAACCTCGAGTTTGTCAACATTGCCCGAGTGGGGTATTGTGTCAAATACATTGGCCAGGTCAAGGTAGACAGTAAGAACCATTTTTCCCTCATCCACTGCTTTGGTTACCTTCTCAAAGAAATGCACCAGGTTGAGTGGCATGATCTGCCCTTGATGAAACCACACTGGGTTGGGTCCAGTGTCTGGAGGTTTACTATATCTTTGCTGATCATTTCCATTATCATTCTTTCCACTGCTTTACATATAAGACTAGTGAGACTTATGGGTCTGTAAATGGCCCACACCTTTGTGCAGAGGGATGACTACTGTTCTCCACTCATGAAGCACGAAGCCCATTTGGAGGTTACAGTTAAACAGTAATTCTAGAGGCCCTGACAGGTCATGTTTAATGCTATTTAGAAGGCATCCTGAGATACTGTCTGGGCCTATTGATGCAGTGTTCTTGGTCTTAGAGAGACCATTAAGGCACTGTTGCATAGTGATAGTAGGGAGAGCTATCAAAAATCTAGTACAACATCACTCAGCCAAAAGGCCTCTTAGATCATCAAGCAAACTACTACTAGAAGTCACCAACAGCAACAATAGCTTTGCAGATGCACTATATAGTAGTTCAGTGGCTAAAAAATGGAACTGTCCCCACTAGCATTCAAAACACATCATCCAAAGCCTCCTTTAAAGACCTCATCAGGCAACATCTCAAGCAAAGTTGGCAGTGCCATGATTGCTCCCCAGGCTAGTGAAAGCAGACAAGGTATACATACTAAACCCAGAGTACTTGATTAAGATTGAAAACTATTCTCACAAACACTGGCTAATCTACAATGTATGTACTGTACCTGTGTACTATGTATGTATTCTACCTATGTTCCAAATTTCAGCTGTACACCACAAATCTATTAAGTACCTTTATTTTTAAATATTTTTTTGTTTGTTCTCTCCACTGTAACTGTTGATGTGCTGCATACCACTGTAAAAACATGTCTTTTGTAACGTGTGTGTATACTGATCATGTCTAAATGTATCTGTAATTTTTCTATGTGGAACTTTTCTCCCCGGGCTTCTGCTGAAAAAGGACCTTTTCAGCTCGGACACCCCCAGTTAACAAATGTAAAATAAATAAAATATTTCCTGAGAGAAGATCTGGGGGGTAAAGTTAAAGCTGAATTTATCAGCCAGGAGGTTTGCTACATCTTCTGGCTCAGTACAGAGGACTCCATTTTCAATGAGCTCTACATACATTGCCTTTGAGGTTGTGGACATAGCTAATGAATACTTTGTGGCTGTCCTCGGTCTGGGAGGCCAAACGTACCTCACATCTGGCTTTGGTAGATTTTATTTGCCCTCTGAGTTGTTTGTTTAGTTTGATGAGTGTGATTTTACCCTGATGAGGGCTGCACCTCCTAATTTGTGCCATGATTTTCTTCATTCTATTATACAGCCGAGTGATTTTGTGATTTCACCAGGGTGGCGCATTTTTTTAGTTAGTTCTGTACTTCTTCCTGGTGGGTACAGCTACCTCTATGCAGCTATTAACATAAAGTTTTTTTTTTGAAAAGTTATACTGCATAGGCAGCAACGTTCTTAGGTTTTATGGGGCTTGAAATTTTGCCAGGTTATCACTTAATAGCAAAGTGTTAGTCTGAGATTTGTTACTGAATATTCTAGGTTCAGCTAGAGTTCCAGGTTTTATTTTTACTTCAAAGGAGACCATTTTGTGGTGTGACCTTACCAGGGAAGAGATGACAGCAAAGAAAATAAGGGACTCAGAAATTCAAGAATATAATTGGTAGGGTAGCCAAGAAAAGCTGACTCTATTTACAGATGATATTATTTTATACCTGATAAAACCAGAAAAGGACGCATCAGTGCTGTGGAACATTTTGAGATAGTTTCTAATCTTTTCTGGATAGAAAATTAATGAAGCTAAAACAAAGGTAATAGTTGTAAATTATGTATGCACAGATGAATTGGTTCAGCAATATCCATATTTATGGGGATATGATAAAACCAAGTAATTTGGAGTATGGATTAAAAACGATTCCAGTAATGATATGTGGGAAGAGACTAAACAAAATATAAAACAGAAACTGAGAAATTGGAAGCTCTGTTATATGGACATGGATAGCAAGATACAAGCAGTTAAAATGTTTTTAGTCCCTTTAGTCTTGTACACAGGTCAGGCATATTTTTATCAACCAGAAGAAAAGCTGTGGACAGCAGTTAATTAAAGAGCCAAATTATTTTATCTGAGAGGGGAAGATGGCAACAGTCAAATGGGATAAGCTAATTCTTCCAAAAGAGCAGAAAACTATAATTCAAAGTGACAAAGGATGGTGAAATGGGGGGGGGGGGGCTCAAGAAACAAGGAGAGACTGGGATTTTGGATGCAGGCCTTTAAGGAGAACAACAATAATCATGCAGAATATTATATTCATAAAGTAGAAGAAAGTATTCTAAGAACTAAACCAACACAGGAATGGAGAAAGGAGATTCTGCCGATAGGAATGACTGCAATTAGGGATACAGACAATAGGCAAGAGGAAGCTGGAATTTATTGGACAAAACTGGGAAAGGAACCAAGGTACAGGGAGCAAATAACTAGAGAAGAAAAGGTAATATAATGGGAATATGCCAAGAATTTATTTAGACTGCAGGTTAGAGATTGTCTTCCCTATCAAGGACTGATATCAGAATATAGGCAAAGAGAAAGTACAGTTGTGTACACATACCATAAATGTAGATGTTCGAGTGTATTCACTGTTGCAGTCATCACACTTGGGTTATCCTGCCAGGGGTAGCACTAAGTCAGCCCGAATACCAGAGGCTTAGCATTTCTGTGTCGGTTCCTGTTGCTCCAGGACTGACGTCAGGTTGTCAGGGGTACAAAAACAGGCAGCCGGCGGCATTACATCAGTTTTCCTTGACTTAACTCTCAGGAGCCCCCAATAGGGAATTAGGTTATGGTGGAGGAACACCACCAGTAGACAGTAAATACCAAAATTTCCTTGTAAGTGGGGAGAGACAAGGGGAATGGTGGGAGGGAAAACAGGATGGTACTTGCGTATTATCGCAACCACATTTTTGCGGTTGCGAAATTCACATCCTAGAACTGAAACAAGTGCAGGACACACTGTAAGGTGTTATTCTATCTCCTTATTGCTGAAGAATAAGTTTGGATTGGTACTTGCGTATTATCGTAACCAGATTTTCGTGGTTGCGAAATGAGCATACATGCAGTCAGACCAGTGCCTGAAACACTTCAAAGTGCTAATCATAGTCCTTAGTACTGGCCAACAAGTTTGCATTACTTTCAGGAACATTTGAAGAAATCCTCTTTCTGTTTTGCGTGCATTACAGATGCACACTTCAGTTATCACGGCTGGTTTCATAGTGTAAGTAGGAATAC
The DNA here is from genome assembly GCF_019279795.1 of Protopterus annectens. Classification (NCBI taxonomy): domain Eukaryota; kingdom Metazoa; phylum Chordata; order Ceratodontiformes; family Protopteridae; genus Protopterus; species Protopterus annectens. The sequence goes on along the minus strand of NC_056747.1, from coordinate 14,642,065 downwards.
TTTCACAGTGTACAAGGAATCGTTACCAGAAGGAAAATACATAGGCGGGCAGTTTGCTTTTGGTAAATGTTTTAATCAATATACAAAGAACCATTGCATTGTTAATGATTATACATTATGAGGGTGGATGATGTTCACATCTGATTCCATGGCCGATTTTGGTACAGAAGGTTGGGGGTAGTGATTTTTTGACTTTGTGAAGGAGGCATGTTCCGAAAAACACAGATTGTAGTACACCGATGACTGATGTTATAACTGCTGTAAGGATGTGCATTGTGCACTGTGTGGTTTTGTGTTAGTATGTGGTGGGAAATTTTCTGCAATTGCAGGAAGTTTTGATTGAAAACAGTCATTTTTTTCTGGATAGGCTGAGTTTCACGGCAGATGTTTTCCAGTCAATATGACTCCAACAAGTGACGTGCAGTCACTTTAAGTATGTTTTCTACATTTTTTTATCATCAGTACAATAAAGACAATGTAGTGCTATAGGAACACACTATATACTGCATTTCTCCATCAATTACAATATTTCAAGATCGTTAAGCCAACGGTTTTGCCATTCAAAATCTGGTTGCAATAATACGCAAGTACCACAAGGACTGCAACAGTGAATACACTTGAACATCTACATTTAAGGTAAGTGTACACAACTATACTATGTTCGTTGTGTTTCACTGCTGCAGTCATTACATTTGGGTTGATTCCCAAAGCTGAAGAAAAGGGTGGAGGCAGTGAAGAAGACTGGGGGCTGCTAGGATGCCCTGCAAGACTGTGGTGGCAAAGCTTGCCCTGGATTTGGAGAAGATAGGCAGGTGGTAATGCTTGGTGAAGGTATGAACAGATATCCATGTTGCAGCCTCCAGGATGTCCCTGGTGGGGACCCCTCAGAGAAAAGCTGCAGAGGTGGAGGTTGCTCTGGTGGTATGTGTCCTGACCCACTTTGTGGGGTGGTTTCCCTGTGCTGTTTGCAGCAGAAATGGATGCAGTGTGCTATCCATTTGGAGACTGTTTGTTTGGATATGGCCTCTGCTCCTGGAGCAAAGCTGACTAGCAATTGATCAGTTTTTCTAAAATATTTAGTCCTGTCCAGGTAGAATCTGAGCTGTCTGTGCACATCTAGGGAGTGCGGAATCCTTTCCCCTTGTTTTGTGGGTTAGGGAAAAAGGTGGGCAAATGAATGGACTGGTTGAGAACACTGGACACCACTTTAGGCATGAAGGAAGGGTTAGTCCTGAGGGAGACCCTGTCAGTATGGAAAATGATGAAGGGCTCCACAGCCATAAGTGCTTGTAGCTCTGATACTCTTCTAGCTGAAGTGATGGTCAGAAGCAAGGCGGTCTTCCAAGAGAGAAATTTTAACTCTGCTGAAGCTGCAGATTCAAAGGGGGGGGCAGGGTGAGCTTTTCCAGCACAAAGTTAAGGTCCCAGGCTGGGGTAGGAGCTCTTCTGGGAGGCCTTAAGTTGTTAGCCCCTGTTAGGAACTGTTTGATGAGAGGGTGTGAGAATAGTGGTGGCTCTGTGCTGAAATGAGCAGAGATGGCTGAGGCATGATTTTAATAGAAGAGAAGGATAGATCCCTGTGTAGCAGGTCTGCCACGTAATCCAGGATAAGAGGTAGGGAGGGCTGTGCTGTTCCAGCTCCCTTAGCCTGGATCCAAGTGCAAAACCTTTTCCACTTGTCAGCATAGGATTTTCTAGTGCTGGGGCGTCTGGCCTCATGTATAACATCTCAAACTTGTTTGCTTAGGCTGGCAGCTTGAGGAGAGGTCAGGGAATAAGCCAGGCTGTTAGTTGAGGGTCTGCAATTGGGGATGCATGAATTCTCCACTCCTCTGGGTCAGGAGTGCTGGGATCTGAGGTAGATGCCATGGTGGCAGGGGTCATGGCCAGTGTGGGGCAATCAGGATTGCCCTCGTTTTTTCCTCCCTTATTTTGAGCAGTACCCTTGAAATGAGTGGTAGAGAAGGAAATGCATACACTGAGAGGTTTATCCACTGGAAGGATGGAGCATCCACTTTCCAAGCCTTGCTGTGAGATTCCCTGGTGCAGAATTTGCTGAGCTGATGATTGGAGTGGGAGGCAGAGAGGTCTACTTTCAGGGTGCCCCATTTCTGGGTTACAAGGGTGAAGGTTCTGAGGTCTCACTGCCACTCATGTGGGTCTAGCAGGTTTCTGCTTAAGTTGTCTACCAGTGAGTTTAGAGAGCCTGGCAGGAATTGTGCTAACAGGTGTAGTTGCATAGCTGAAGCAGTGTGCCAAAGGTCATGGTGAGCCTGCAGAGAGTACCTCCCTGCTTATTGATATACCACATCACTGTGGTGCTGTCTGTTCTGATCACTAGAGGCCCCGGGGAGAGTAGGGGTCTGAAAGCTGTCAGGGCATACTGAACAGCTAACATCTCTTTTAGGTTGATGTGCAGATGTATTTAATTTGGGCTCCATTGGCCCTAAATGCACCTGCCGTCCAGGTGAGCACCCCAGGCATAGTCTGATGCGTCTGTGGTGAGGGTCAGGGCGGCGTGGGGTTGTTAGAAGGGAAGTCCCTTGTTGTGGTTGCATGTTGCTGCCCAACAAAGAAAATCTTTCCTTAGACAAGGTATCATTGGTATAAGAGTTTCCAGGTCTTGAGAATGCTGACACCCAAGGCTTTTTAGGTACCATTGTAGTTTCCTCATATGCAGTCTGGCATATGGAATTAGTAGAATGCAGGAGGCCATGAACCCTAGAGCTTGCAGGAGGCCATGAACCCTAGAGCTTGCAGGATTTTCCTTGTGGATAACTGGGTTCTGCTGGCTAGTTGAGAGAAGTAGCCTGTCAGGTAGGTTTGTTTTTCTGGAGTTAGGAATGCCATCTGGGATGCTGTGTCCAGGCTTGCTCACAGGAATACAATTTTTTGTTTGGGGACTAGTTTGATTTCTTTTCGTTGACAGTATACCCCAGGGAGGTCAGTAGGTCCTTTATAAAGGTCAGGTGCCGTAACAGCTTTTCTTGACTGTCTGCCTAAATCAGGCAGTCGTCTAAGTTTGGGTAAATTTTAATTTTTTTTTTCTGCAAAAAGCAATGGTGGGAGCCAGACATTTTGTGAAAACTCTGGGAGCAGTAGATAAGCCAAAGGGAAGCGCAGAGAACTGAAAGTGCATAGATCCTGTCCTGAAACGTAGGTATTTCCTGCAAGATTCCCTGATTAGGATGTGCAGGTAGGCCTCTTTTAGGTCTAGGGTGACTAACCAAGCATTCTTGGAAAGCAAAGGAAGAAGCTGCTGGAGGGTGAGCATTTTGAATTTTGGTATCACCACAAAGGTGTTAAGAATGGAAAGATCGAGAATGGAGCGCCATGTGCCCTCTTTTCTGGGTATCAGGAAGAGTCTGGAATAGAAACCTTGGCCTATCTGTTCTGCAGGAACATGCTGTATTGCCCTCATGGAGAGCAGGGAAAGGACTTGCTTCTTGGCCTCTGCCCACTGGTTTGGGTGAAGATCTGGGAACGCTTTTGGGGTTGGCAGAGTATGGAAATAAAATTTGTATCCCTGGGACACTATGTTGAGGACCCAGTGGTCGCTGGTATTGGTGGCCCAGTTGCCTGCATGGGAGGACAGTTTTCATCCTAGGGGCCCAAGCAGGTGGGCAGAGGTAGGGGGTAGAAGTGTAAAGTCATTGTGAGTTCTTACCATAAGGGGGTGGCTTTGCACTCCCTGTTTTTGAACAGGAGGAACTCCATTGCTTAGATCTCTGCATTCCCTGGGGCTGCTGTCTGGGCAGGAAAGGACCAGTGCTTGGAGGGGCAATGCCTACTGAACCTCGGAGGCTGGACCTGTAAAAAGTCTTTAACTGTCTGCATAGATTTAGCTTTTTCTTCCATCTTTTTTAAGACTTCTACCTTGGTGCCAAATAAGTTGTTTTTGTTCAAGGGTGCATCCAATAATTTGGATTTGACATGGTCTGGCAAGGTCTGTTTCTTAAGCCAAGCATGCCTTCTAATGACAGAACCGGTGACTGATGCCCTGCAAGATGCTTCTAGGGCGTCAAAACTAACTTGTAAGGTGTGCTTAGTTACTTGACTTGCAGAATGCATTAACTCTTGTAACTCTTTATTTTCTGCACAAGCAGGAAAAGAAGATATTTTTTGTTTGAGGAGTTCCATGGTATGTTGCTGATATTTCAGCATGTGGAACTGACAAGTTAATGCTCTAATAGCAAGAGTAGCAGGGGTGTATAGTTTTTTACCCCATCTGTCTAATGCTCGTGAATCCCTATCTGAGGGGGTGGAGTCTTACCTGAGGTTGTTGTGATTCCTTTAGGCCCTTGAGAGATGACCTCGTGGTCAGCAGTAGGATTTTTGAAAAGAAATTTGTGAGAGTCAGGGACTCTATAATACCTGTCAGGTTTCCTGGGAGCAGGAGGGAGAGTGTCAGGAGTCAGACTGGATTTCATAAAAACATCATCCACAACATCCAGGACAGGAGGAATGGCCAGAGGTCTGTGCTGTGGTAGATCTAAGAATTCCGAGTCTCTTTTTAGACTGAGGATAGTCCTGACATTGCCATTGGAAATGCTCCCTTAAAGTATGTAGGGTTTCCCCAAATGAAAAAATCCTTGGGTGGAGAGGCTGAAGGGATGGATTCCTCTGCATCAGAATCCTCATAAGCAGAGAGGGGCTGCATGTCTTCATATTCAGATGCATCAGAGTCATCGGACTTCTGTTCAGATAAAACTATTGGGGACAAGTCTCTGTTTCTTTTCGAAGGGGTAGCCTGGCTTCCCCTAATACGCATTATAAGGTCATTGGTTTTTGGGTGTGGTTCGTACCCTGGGCCTTAGAAACTCAGTTGTTTTTGAAAGAACTGAAGACGTGAAAGAAGTCGTCGGTCTGTGTCGAGTATCGGTAGTGCGAACTACTTCCTCGGAAGCCGGTGCCTGCTCAGCGGCTCCGGATGCATCCAAAGTAGAGATATCCACAGGATCCTTAGTCGAAGAAGAAGAGTTATGCAGCATACCGGACTCCGAAAGGGTCTCGGTAGCAACCTGCAAATCCACAGAAGCAGGCATCAGGGGCAGCGAAAGCGCCTCACTGAGGAACGGAGAATTGATGACTAGCTTAACGGAAGTGTCGTCGGCAGTTTTGGACTTGTGCTGTCTGTCTCTGTCTTTATCCTTACATTTTTTCGGAAGATAAGTAGTCGGATAGCTTACCAAAGCCATATCGGAATTCGAGGACTAACAGCAAAAATATCTAGGTACAATAAGGGCCTGACGACATATAGTTCTGGCATTGAACAAAGCACAAAAGCGACAGCATATGGAACTGACAATTTGGTGCTCCGATAGCAAGAGTAGCTGAGGTATATGCTTTTTTATCCCATCTGTCTAGTGCTCAGGATTCCCTATCTGAGGGTGTGGGATTCTTAACAGAGGTTGCTTTAATTCCTTTAGGCCCTTGAGAAATTACCTCAGGATCAGGAGTAGGATTGTTTAAAAAGAAATTTGTGAGAGTCAGGGACTCTGTAATACCTGTCTGGTTTTCTGGGTGCAGGAGGGAGGGTGTCAGGAGTCAAGCTGGATTGCAGAAAAACATCCTCCATAACATCCAGGACTGGGGGGATGGCCAGGGGTCTGTGGTGTGGAAGATCTAAGAATTCCCTGAGTCTCTTTTTAGACTGAGGGTAGTCCTGAGGTAGTCCTGACTTTCCCATTGGAAATGCTCCCTTAAGGTGTGAAGGGTCTCCCCAAAGGAAAAATCTTCTGGGGGAGAGGCTGAAGGAATGGAATCCTCTGCATCAGAATCCTGATAAGCAGAGAGGGGTTGCATGTCTTCATACTCAGATGCATCAGTCATCAAACTCCTGTTCATACAAAACTATAGGGGACAGATCTCTTTTTCTTTTGGAGGGGGTAGCTTGGCTTCCCCTGATCAGCATGATAAGGTTTTCTGCCATTTTAAGCATTTGAGACTGAGGCAAGGAAGCAGGTGCCCGAGATTGGGTTGTTGTTTTCTTGGGTGTGGTTCGTAGCCTGGGCCTAAGAAACTCGGTAGTTTTCAAAAGAACGGTAGTTGTGAAAGAAGCCGTTGGTTTGTGTCGAGAATCGGTAGTGCGAAGGACTTCCTCAGAAGCCGGTGCCTACTCAACGGCTCCGGACCCATCTAAGGTAGAGACAACCGCAGGATCCTTAGTTGAAGAAGAGTTTTGCGGCATATTGGACTCCGAAAGGGTCTCGGTAGCAGCCTGCGAATCCACAGAAGCGGGCATCAGGGGCTGCAAAAGTACCTTACTGAGGACCGGAGAACTGACGACTAGCTTAACTGGAGCATCTTTGGAAGGTTTAGATCTGTGCGGTCTGTCTCTGTCTTTATCTTTACTTTTTTCGGAAGATGTGCTGTCGGACGGCTTACTGAAGCCATATCGGAATTCAAGGACTGTAAGCGAAAATATCTAGCTACAATAAGGGCCCGGCGATGTAAAGTTATGGCATTGAACAAAGCACAGAAGCAACAGCAGGGGATGTCATGGTCTGGGCCTAAGCAAGTGACGCAGTAAGAATGAGTGTCTCAGTGTGGTATTTGCTTTCCACAGGCGAGACAATTGTTAACTTTTACTGACATCAGTTAGTGCAAGAAAAAAAGATCCCCAATGGGGTACTTAGCTTTAGACTACTTCAGCTTCAATTCGGAAAGCGAAACTCAGGTAGTGGCCGACCAGCACTCGTATGAACTACTTCTGCTTCGGGCTCCACTGCAAGAAAGACTGATGTAATGGCGTCAACTGCCTTACTTTATACTCCTGATTACCTGATGTTAGTCCTGAAGAGACAGCAACCGACGCAGAAATACTAAGCCTCTAGTATTTGGGCCGACCGAGGGCTACCCTGGCAGGGATAACCCAAATGTGATGACTGCAACAGTGAAACATGAAGAACAATTTTAACTGGGCAAGGAGAGAAGAACTCTGAGACACTTTCTTGACTTGGGACCTCTGAGTAGAGGGGAGAGAGGCTATCTGGCTGACTGTGTTCAGACAAGCAGCTATGAACCCCAGGCTCTGTGTAGGTGTGAGCTGACATTTGTTGTAACTGATAGTGATTCCTAGATGAACACACAACTGGAGCAAGTAGTCTCTTGCCTGCAGAAGTCGATGCCCGATTGGATCAGTCAGAAAAGAGTCATCTGTATGAAAACATTTGGAATCCCAGCAGTCTCACGTGAGTTGTTATCACTGCCCTGCATTTGGTGAACACCCTGTGGTCTGTGGTGAGACCAAAGCGCAGTGCTTTCAACTGGTAATGACTGGCTCCCAGCCAGAAGCGCAGGTGTCTTCTGGAGTGCCTGTTCATTCTGATGGGCTAGTACGCATCCTGAAGATCTACTGAGTGCACCCAGTCATTCTTTTGTAGCAGAGGCAAAATGGACTGAACTGTGACCATCTGAAATTTTGAGTACTGTACGCACTAAATTAATTTGCTGAGATGCAAGGTGAATCCCAAAGCTGAGGTAGGGTGGCTGGTTCTATTAAGGCATTAGTGGTGGCTATAAGGCCCTGCAGCACAGCAGTGGTGAAGCCAGCTCTGGATTTGGAGTATAAAGGCAAATGGTAATGCCTGGTGAAGGTATGCACAGAACTCCATGTTGCTGCTTCCAAAATATCCTTGGTAGGTACTCCTCTAAGGTAGGCAGTTGAAGTGGCTGTTGCCCTGGTGGAGTGAGATCTAATGCTGCTAGGTACAGGTTTTCCATGGTGTGTATAGCAGAAACATATACAATGTCCTATCCATTTTGAAATAGTCTGTTTTGAAATGGCTTTTCCCTGTGCTCCTGCAGCATATGCTACCAATAATTGCTCAGATTTTCTGAAAGCTTTGTTTTTGTCCAAGTAGAGGCGTAACTGTCTGTGAATGTCCAAAGAATGTAGTAGTCTCTCCCCTTTATTCTGTGGTTTTGGATAAAAAGTTGGCAAGTTAATAGTTTGGTTTAGAGCCACAGTTGATACCACCTTTGGCATAAACGTAGGGTTAGTTCTTAAAGACACCCTGTCCTGGTGGAAAATGAGGAAAGGTTCCACTGCCATTAGTGCCTGTAATTCTGAAACTCTTCGTGCTGATGTTATTGCCAGTAGCAGAGCAGTTTTCCAAGAGATGTATTTTAATTCTGCTGTGTTAGCTGGCTCAAAAGGAGGTAAAGTTAACTTTTTCCAAAACAAAGTTGAGGTCCCAAGTTGGAGTAGGTGCTCTACGGGGCGGTCTTATATTTTTAGCCCCTCTGAGGCACTGTTTGAACAAAGGATTAGAGAAAATTGGTGGATCCGTGTTGTAATGAGCAGAAATGGCAGAGGCGTGGATCTTGATGGATGAGAAGGACAGGCCCTTGTCCAGCATCTCAGTTAAATATTGAAGTATCTGAGGAATGTTTGGGACAAGAGGGTCAAGGCTGTGTGCCTGGTTCCAGGCACAGAATCTCTTCCATTTGTCCAAATAGGCTTTCCTGGTACTAGGCCTTCTGGCCTCCAGAATGACATCCATAACAGCTTTGGAGAGAGGCATTGCTTGCTTGACTAAGTAATTTTCCATGCAGCTAGGTTTAAGGTCTTTAGCTGGCTGTGAAGTATCTAATTGTTGTGCTGTGTCAGCAAATGTGGGATTTGAGGCAAAATCCAGGGTGGTTGTTGTGCTAAGTTCTTTAAGACTGGGTACCAGTGCAGGCGTGGCCAGTCTGGTGCAATCAGGATCATCTCTGGCTCTTCTTGCCTGGCTTTTATGAGCACCTTTGGAAGGAGAGGTAAAGGTGGGAAAGCGTATACTTGTAGGTTTTTCCAGCTGAATGAGAGGGCATCCACTTTCCATGCTTGTGGATGGTAACTCCTTGTGCAGAATTTCTGTAGCTGGCAGTTCATTGGGGATGCAAACAGATCTATGTCCAGGCTCCACCATTTTTGTGTTATCATTCTGAATATTTGTGGATTCAGTTCCCATTCGTGGGGATCCACGATGTTTCTGCTTAAGTCGTCTGCCAGTGTGTTTTTCTTTCCTGGCAGGAATTGTGCTTGCAGATGAACTTGGTAGTCTAGAGCTGTGTTCCAGTTCCACAAGGTCATGGCTTGTCTGCAGAGGGGGTAAGAGTGAGTGCCCCCTTGCTTGTTTATGTACCACATAACTGTGGTGTTGTCTGTCTTTAGTAGTAGTTGTCCTGGATGCAGCAGGTCCTTGAAAGCTATAAGCGCATTTTGTACAGCTAGCATCTCTTTTTGATTGATGTGAAGATGCCTTTGCTCTGCGGGCCACTCGCCCTGAATACATTTTCCTGCCATGTGTGCTCCCCAGGCATAATCCGATGCATCTGTTGTCAGTGTTTGCCTGGCTGTGGGTTGAGTAAAAGGCTGTCCCTTGTTGAGGTGACAAGCTTGAGCCCACCATCGAAACTCCTGTTGAAGGCAAGGAATTAGAGGTATAACTGTTTCCAAACTTTGACAGTGTTGAGACCATACACTCTTTAGGTACAATTGTAGTTTCCTCATATGCAGTCTGGCATATGGAATTAGTAGTATGCAAGATGCCATGTAGCCCAAGGCCTGCAGAATTTTTCTTGCAGGGAGTTGGGTCTTTGTTGCCATCAAATGAAAGTATTGAGTCAATTGTCCTTGCTTATCTGGCGTGAGATAAGCCATCTGGGCCGTTGTGTTCAAGCTGGCACCCAGGAATATTATCTCTTGTGAGGGCACTAGTTTTGATTTCTTTTCGTTTATTGTGTACCCCAGGCAACTTAACTTTTTTACGAATGCCAGATGCTTTAGAAGAATGTCCTTGCTCTCTGCTTGAAGCAGGCAGTCGTCCAGGTATGGATAAATTTGAATTCCTTTTTGTCTGCAAAATGCAATTACTGGTGCCAGGCACTTTGTGAAGACCCTGGGCGCAGTAGATAAGCCAAAGGGCAGTGCAGAGAATTGATAGTGCATTGAACCAGCTATGAATCTGAGATATCTTCTGCAGTTTTGTCTGATAGGGACATGCAGGTATGCCTCCTTGAGGTCCAAAGTCACGAGCCAAGCTTTCTTGCCCAGCATGGGAAGAAGCTGATGTAGTGTCAACATTTTGAATTTCGGAACATCCAGGTAAGTGTTTAGAGAAGAAAGATCCAGAATGGGCCTCCAGGCTTTGTCCTTCCTGGGAACTAGAAAGAGTCTTGAGTAAAATCCTTGTCCTTGCTCCTGTGGTGGTACCTTATGAATAGCTCTCATGTCCATGAGTGCTGCAATTTGTTTTTGAGCCTCTGCCCATTGATTTGGTGGCAAATTTGGCATTCCTTTTAACCTTGGCAGAGTGTGAAAGTGGAACCTGCAACCTTGAGACACAATGTTGAGAACTCATTTGTCTTTGGTGATCCAATGCCAATTGTGATAGAAATGTGCTAGTTTTCCTCCTAAGGGGGCTGCCAAGAGAGAGCTGTTTGGCAGTTATAGTGGGAAGTCATTGAGGCTGCTTTTTATATGGTTGAGGCCTGTCTTCCCCTTCTTTCTGGCCTGGTGTACCCCATTGTTGAGGCCTGTAAGGACCTTGTGGTTGATCTCTACCTCTTGGACGTCTGTATCTGCCCCTTTGAGGTCTGTCTGTAACTGGAAAGGACCAATTCTTTGTTGGCCAATTTCTGCTAAAACGAGGAGGCTGAACCTGTAAGAAATCCTTCACCGTTTGCATAGATTTTGCCTTATCCTCCATCTTCTTTAATACCTCCTCTGCCTTAACTCCAAACAACACATCCCGCTGCAAAGGTGCATCCAATAATTTTGCCTTAACATGATCAGGTAATGTATGCTCTTTTAACCAAGCATGTCTTCTAATGACAGAGCCTGTAACTGCTGCTCTACAGGAGGCCTCTAAGGAATCAAAACCACATTGCAAAGTACGTTTTCCCACTTGTTCAGCTGCATGCAATAAATCCTGTATTTCTTTAAAATTAGGAGGATCTGAATCTGGAAGCATCTTTTGTTTCAACTGAGACATCAAAAATGGCTGATATTTTAGCATGTGAAACTGGCAATTTAAGGCTCTCATTGCTAAAGTTGCAGACGTATATACTTTCTTTCCCCATCTGTCTAATGCTCTGAAATCTCTGTCAGAGGGAACTGGGTTTTTTGCTGATGAGGCCTTAATCCCTTTGGGTCCCAGAGAAATAGTTTCAGGGTCAGCAACAGGGCTTTTATACAGAAATTTGTGAGAGTCAGGGACTCTGTAATATCTATCAGGTTTAACTGGGGCTGGAGGTAAGGAGTCAGGATTTAAGCTGGATTCAATATACACATCATCCACAATATCTAACACTGGCGGAATAGCAAGGGGTCTGTGTTGAGGTAATAAAAGGAAGTCTCTGAACCTTTTCTTGGATTCTGAGTAATCCTGGCCTTCCCAATGGAAATGCTCCCTCATGGTATGCAAGGTTTCCCCAAAGGAGTAGTCCACAGGCGGAGAGGCTGATGGAATTGATTCCTCAGCATCAGAATCCTCATAAGGGGGTAAAGAATATCCTAGGTCTGAGGATGAATCTGAAGAAATGGACACCTGGTCAGAAGATTCATAGTCTGCATCCTGTCTGGGCCTTTTAAAAGGTGGGGGATGGGACCCCCTGATAAGGGTGATTAGGTCTTCGGCCCTTTTGAGCATTTGTTTCTTAGGCATGGAGGCCTGTTCTGGAGAATGCTGTATCTGTTTCTTTGTTTTTAAGGGGGGCTTAGACTTAGCAGAGGGTTTAATGGTTAACTGGGTAGGTCTGAAAACACCCTCTGAAGCTGTGAATTGCTCAGCTACTTCGGTTCCCTCTGAAGGGTTAGTTTAGGCAGGCTGAAAAACTTGTGCATCCGAAGGCCCAACCAGCTCTACGTGGGAGTCGGAGGCGGTCTGTGATTCTGTGGAAGCGGTCGTCAGGGGCTGCAAAGGCGCCTCACTGAAAACCGGAGAACCGGCAACTGGCCTAGAAGAGGTCTTGTCATCAGTTTTGGGCCTCGAATGCCTGTCCTTGTCTTTGCGCTTTTTATGTATTCCTGTCGTCGGAAGTTCCGACGGCATGGTGTAATTGAATTTTCTGCCAAAATAATGTTGGGCAAAATCAAACCAACGTTTAATAGTGTGCTTGTTAAACCTAGCACAAAACCGACAACTAGTGACGTCATGGTCTGGGCCTAGGCATGGGATACAATAGGAATGGAAATCCTTATGAGGTATTTGCTTCCCACAAGAAATAGTTATTAACTTTTACTGACATCGGTCTGAGGCAAGAAAAAGTTTCCCCAACGGGGTACTTAGCTTTGTAGAAGACTTCGGTTCTGGATTCGGAATGAAAATCTCAGGAGTTGGCCAACTGGCACTTGCGAACTGCTTTTGCTTCGGGCACCGCGCAGCAAGAAAGACTGGAGAAAATGGCGTCGGCTGCATCTTATATAACCCTGTTGCACTGATGTCAAGGAGGAGGCGACAGCAACCGACGCTGGACCAAGACTTTGGAACTCAGGCCGACTGGGGAACCGCCTGAAGGCAGGATAACCCAAGTGTAATGACTGCAGCAGTGTAACATGATGAACATGTACAGTTGTGTACACTTACCATAAATGTAGATGTTAGAGTGTATTTACTGTTTCAGTCATCACACTTGGGTTATCCTGCCAGGGGTAGCCTTCAGTCGACTCAAATACCAGGGGCTTAGTATTTCTGCGTCAGTTGCTGTCACTCCAGGATTGACGTCAGGTAGTCAGTGGTATAAAATCAGGCAGCTGACGCCATTACACCAGTTTTTCTTGCCCCAAATGTCAGGAGCCCCCAAATAAGGAGCTAGGTTATGGTGGAAGAACTCCACCACTAGAAAGTAAATACCAAAAATCCCTGTAAGGAGTGAGGAAGAGATAGAGAGAGAGGGAGAAGGGGGATGGAGGGTGGGAAACCAGGACTGCAACAGTGAATACACTCGAACATCTACATTTATATTAAGTGTACACAGCTGTATTATGTTCTTCGTGCTTCACTGTTGCAGTCATCACACCTGGGTTGATTCCCAACGCTGAAGAAAAGGGTGGAGGCAGTCAAGAAGACTGGGGATTGGCTAGGATGCCCTGCAAGACTGTGGTCGCAAAGCCTGCCCTGGATATGGAGAAGATAGGCAGGTGGTAATGCTTGGTGAAGGTATGAACAGAATTCCACGTTGCAGCCTCCAGGATGTCCCTGGTAGGGACCCCTCTGAGAAAAGCTGTAGAGGTGGAGGTTGCCCTGGAGGAATGTGTCTTGACCCCCTTAGGGGGTAGTTTCCCGAGGTATTTGTATCGGAAATAGATACAGTGTGCTATCCATTTGGAGACTGTTTGGATATGGCCTTGCCCTCTGCCCCTGCTGCAAAGCTGACTAACAACTGGTCAGTTTTCCTAAAAGATTTAGTCCTATCCAGGTAGAATTTGAGCTGTCTGTGTACATCTAGAGAATGCAGAATCCTTTCCCCATTGTTCTGTGGGTTATGGAAAAAGGTGGGCAAATTAACTGATTGGTTGAGAGCCACACTGGACACCACTTTAGGCATGAAAGTTGGGTTAGTCCTGAGGGAGACCCTGTCAGCATGAAAAACGATGAAGGGCTCTACAGCCACAAGTGCTTGCAGCTCTGAAACTCTTCTAGCTGAAGTGATGGCCAGAAGCAAGGCTGATTTCCAAGAGAGGAATTTTAACTCTGCTGAAGCTGCAGGCTCGGGGGGGGGGGGGGGTTGTAGTGTGAACTTTTCCAGCACAAAGTTAAGATCCCAAGCTGGGGTAGGAGCTCTTCTGGGTGGCCTTAAGTTGTTAGCCCCTCTTAGAAACTGTTTGATGAGAGGGTGTGAGAAGAGAGGTGGCTCTGTGCTGTAATGAGCAGAGATGGCAGAGGCATGAATTTTAATAGAAGAGAAGGATAGGGCCCTGTGTAGTAGGTCTGTTAGGTAATCCAGGATGAAAGGCAGGGGGGGCTGTGCTGTTTCAGCTCCTTTAGCCTGGATCCACGTGCAATACCTTTTCCATTTGTCAGCATAGGATTTTCTAGTGCTGGGGCATCTGTCCCCACATATAAAATCCAAGACTTGCTTGCTTAGGCTGGCAACTGGAGGAGAGGTCAGGGGAATAAGCCAGACTGTCAGGTTCAGGATCTGCAATTGTGGATGCATGAATTCTCCATTCTGCTGGGTCAGGAGAGTTGTGATCTGAGGTAGGTACCAAGGTGGCAGGGGTGACAGACTGCGCAGCAGTGGGTACCAGTGCTGGCATAGCCAGTCTTGGGCAATCAAGATTGTTCTTGGTTTTTCCTCCCTTATTTTGAGTAGTACCCTTGAAAGTTTAGGTAGAGGGGGAAATACATAGATCGAGAGGTTTACCCATTGGAAGGATAGGGCATCCACTTTCCAGGCCTTGCTGTGAGGTTCCCTGGTGCAGAATTTGCTGAGCTGGTGATTGTTGTGGGAGGTAAAGAGGTCCACCTTCGGGGTGCCCCATTTCTGGGTTATAAGGTTGAAGGTGCTGTGGTCTAGCTGCCACTCGTGTGGGTCTAGGAGGTTTCTGCTTAAGTTGTCTGCCAGAGAGTTTTGAGAGCCTGGCAGGAATTGTGCTTGCAGATGAATTTGCATGGCTGAAGTCGTGTGCCAAAAGGTCATGGCAAGCCTGCAGAGGGGATAAGAGTGAGTTCCTCCCTGCTTTGTGATGTACCACATCACTGTGGTGTTGTCTGTTTTGATCACTAGAGGCCCCGGGGAGAGTAGGGGTCTGAAAGCTGTCAAAGCATGCTGAACAGCTAGCATCTCTTTTTGGTTGATTTGCAGATGTATTTGACTTTGGCTCCAATGGCCCTGAATGCACCTGCCGTCCAGGTGTGCACCCCGGGCATAATCTGATGCATCTGTGGTTAGGGTCTGGGTGGTGTGGGGTTGTGAGAAGGGAAGACCCTTGTTGTGGTTGCATGCTGCTGCCCACCAAAGAAAATCTTTCCTTAGGGTATCACAGGTATGATATTTTCCAGTTCCTGACAGTGTTGACACCAAAGGCTTTTTAGGTACCACTGAAGTTTCCTCATATGCAATCTGGCATATGGAATGAGTACAATGCAGGAGGCCATGAACCCTAGAGCTTGCAGGATTTTCCTTGCGGATAACTGGGGTCTGGTGGCTAGTTGAGAGAAGTAGCCTGTCAGGTAGGCTTGTTTTTCTGGAGTAAGGAATGCCATCTGGATGCTGTGTCCAGGCCTGCTCCCAGGAATACAATGTTTTGAGTGAGTACTAGTTTGGATTTCTTTTCATTTATAGTATAACCTAGAGAGGTCAGCAGGTCCTTTACAAAGGTCAGGTGCTGTAGCAGCTTTTCCTGTCTGCCTGAATTAGGCAGTCGTCTAAGTAGGGGTAAATTTGAATATTCCTTTGTCTGCAAAAAGCAATGGCTGGAGCCAGGCATTTTGTAAAAACTCTGGGAGCAGTGGATAAGCCAAAGGGAAGCGCAGATAACTGAAAGTGCATAGATCCTGCCCTGAAACGTAAATATTTCCTGCAGGAATCCCTGATTGGGATGTGTAGATATGTCTCTTTTAGGTCTAGGGTGGCTAACCAGGCATCCCTGAACAGCATAGGAAGAAGCTACTGGAGGTTGAGCATTTTGGATTTTGGTATCACCAGGAAAGTGTTTAGAATTGCTAAATCGAGGATTGGGCGCCAAGTGCCCTCTTTTCTGGGTACCAGAAAAAGCTTGGAATAGAAACCTTGGCCTATCTGGTCTGCAGGAACAGTCTGTATTGCCCTCATGGAGAGCAGGGAATGGACTTGGTTTTGGGCCTCTGCCCACTGGTTTGGAGGAAGATCTGGGAACCCTTTTGGGATTGGTAGAGTGTGGGAATAAAATCTGTATCCCTGGGACACTATATTGAGGACCCATCGGTCATGGTGATAGAGGCCAAATTTTTGGCATGGGAGGAGAGTTTTCCTCCTAGTGGCACAAGCAGGTGGGCAGAGGTAAGGGGTGGAAGTGTAAAGTCATTGTGAGTTCTTTCCATAAGGGGGTGGCTTAGCATTCCATGTTTTTGAAGTGGAGGAACTCCATTACTTAGATCTCTGCATTCCTGGGACTGCTTATCTAGGGGTCTGCTTCCCTAGGTCTTGTCTGAACTGGCCTTGAGGGGCAGGATAGGACCAGTGCTTGGAGGGCAATGCCTACTGAACCTTGGGGGCTGGACCTGCAAGACGTCTTTAACTGTCTGCATAGATTTAGCTTTTTCTTCCATCATTTTTAAGACCTCTTCTGCCTTGGTGCCAAACAAATTGTCTTTGTTCAATGGTGCATCCAATAGTTTTGATTTGACATGGACTGGCAAGGTCTGTTTATTAAGGCAAGCATGCCTTCTAAGTACAGAACCTATGTGCAGTATGCTTCTAGGGCATCAAAGCCACACTGCAAGGTGTGTTTAGTAACTTGGCTTGCAAAATGCATAAGCTCCTGTAATTCTTTATTTTCTGCACAAGCCGGAAAGGTAGATATTTTTTGTTTAAGGAGTTCCATAGTATGTTGCTGGTGTTTCAGCATGTGGAACTGATAATTTAGTGCTCTAATGGCAAGAGTTGCAGAGGTGTATACTTTTTTACCCCATTCTGTCTAAAGCTCGGGAATCCCTATCCGAGGGGGTGGGATTCTTAGCTGTGGTTGCTGTGAACACTGCCAGCCTAGCCAGATAAAATTTTATAGATAATTCTATCATTTGTAAATATGAATGTTGAACTACAGACTTGTTTTCTTAATTGAAAAAATATGCTGTGAAATGTTGAACTTTAAACAAAGTAGCCACATTGCACTCTGCTGTAAAGAAAGCTAAGAAAAGCATTTCTTGTCTGTCCTTTGAAGTTGAAATTATTTCATGCTTGTCCCTTTGAAGTTAGAATTTGGAGTCGATGAGTCTGGAGTGAAGCATCCTGTCCATTGTTTTAACTTAAGGAATAATTACTAGAGTTCACATATGGAATATCTTTTATTGATGTAGTTTCCTGCAGGTGCAAGATAACAGTTATGTAGTATCTGTTAGCCTGGGAACACCAGGAAAGTGTAAAATAAATGATGTAATGGGAACAAGGACTGCAATAGCAATTTAAACAGAGAGAATCAGAAGGCATTAAGCATTTTTGTCTTGACTATCCAAGTCACAGCACTGTCTTGCTCATATGTAAGTTATCTTAGACTTGTGTTTTATTTTAGAAATAGCTATAAACTAGAAAGATTAGACTAAGTGTTTTTCTGTGATGTCAGAAGTGTACTACTGATTTATTTTAAGTATTTCTGCGTGATCTCTGAACTCTTGACTAGCACCATGTAGTATAAAGTATTGTCTTGTGTTTTTATTATTAAATATTTTAAAACCTTTTAACTCTGGCTGGTTTGTATAGAAATAATTTAAACTATTTAGAGTGCTTGTATGCCTTTGGTAAAATAGTACAAAGCCACTCCTATGGCTTTAGCCCTGGGCTATACTCCCAACTGGATAATAATATTGCACAGTAATAATTGGACACCCTTTTAAGGGCCTTTGAGTAGCTGATAAATATTAGCTGGGTGGTGGCAGGCAGTACTACCGTATAGTCTAGGTAAAAGGCACACAGCTGGAGAACCTGTGCCAGCCTTTCCTAGGGTGTCTATGTGGTTGTATAAATTCTTATCTCAAAGTGAGTGTGTGTCAGCTACTTGGGCAGGGACACGAAACATTGGCTGTGCAGAGACGATGCTGGAGATTTTAGTTTGCCCAGCTGGCTGAAATCTGGACCCTATAGCTGTGCCAGTGGGGAGTCTTACTGGGGACTTGGACAGCAAGAAACCGACCAGCCCCGGACTGACTGTGATCTCTGTGTGCTCTTAAGGGAAATTGCACTTTACTGGGTGTATTTGTTATCCTTCCTCATATATGAGACACCCTCTCTGGTATTAGTGGTGAGGATTGAGGCTCCTTGATTGCTGGGCCAGGGCACAGGCATCACAGCTGCTTTTATTCCTTTAGGTCTTTGGGAGATGACCTCTGGGTCAGCAGTAGGATTCTTGAAAATAAATTTGTGTAAGTCAGAGACTGTGTAATACCTGTCAGGCTTCCTGGGAGCAGGTGGAAGGGTGTCAGGGGTTAAAATGGATTCCATAAAAACATCATCCACAACATCCAGGACAGGAGGAATAGCTAAAGGTCTGTGCTGTGGTAAATCTAAGAATTCCCTGAGTCTCTTTTTGGACTGAGTATAGTCCTGACACTCCCATTGGAAATGCTCCCTTAAAGTATGTAGGGTTTCACCAAATGAAAAATCCTCTGGAGGAGAGGCAGAAGGAATGGATTCCTCTGCATCTGAATCCTCATAAGCAGACAGGGGTTGCATGTCTTCATATTCAGAAACTTCAGAGTCATCAGACTCCTGGTCAGATAAAAATGCTGGGGACAAGTCTCTCTTTCTTTTGGAAGGGGTAGGCTGGCTTCCCCTAATAAGCATGATAAGGTCTTCCACTATTTTAAGCATTTGAGATTGAGGTATGGAAGCATGTGCTTGAGTCGTCTGTTTTTTAGGTGTAGTTCAAACCCTGGGCCTTAGAAACTAGGTAGTTTTAGAAAGACCTGAAGACACGAAAGAAGTTGTCGGTTTGTGTTGAGTATTGGTAGTGTGAAGAACCTCCTTGGAAGCTGGTGCCTGCTCAGCGGCTCCGGACCCATCCAATGTAGAGACATCTGCAGGATCCTTAGTCAAAGAAGAATCTCGTGGCATAGTGGGCTCCGAAAGGGTCTCGGTAGCAGCCTGCAAATCCATAGAAGCAGGCATCAGGGGCTGCGAAAGCACCTCACTGAGGACCGTCGAACTGGCAACTAGCTTAACGGAAGCGTAGTTTGCAGTTTTGGACCTGTGCCGTCTGTCTCTATCTTTATCCTTACATTTTTTTGGAAGATCGGTAGTCAGATGGCTTACCAAAGCCATTTCGGAATACGGAGATTGAAAGCAAAAATATTTAGCTACAATAAGGGCCCGATGTACAGTTCTGGCATTGAACAAAGCACAAAACCGACAGCAAGGGACGTTGTGGTCTGGGCCTAAACAGGTGACACAGTAAGAATGAAAATCTCGATGTGGTATTTGCTTTGCACAAGCGAGACAATTGTGAACTTTTTCTGATATCGGTTAGAGCAAGAAAAAAGGATCCCCAATGGGGTACTTAGCTTTAGAAGACTTCAACTTCATTTCAGAAATGAGAACTCAGGTTGCGCCGAGCGGCACTCGTGTGAACTGCTTCTGCTTTGGGCTCCTTCAAGAAAGACTGATGTAATGGCGTTGGCTGCCTGATTTTATACCACTGATGACCTGACGTCAGCCCTGGAGCGACAGCAACCAATGCAGAAATACTAAGCCTCTGGTATTCGGGCCGACTGAGGGCTACTCCTGGCAGGATAACCCAAGTGTAATGACTGCAACAGTGAAACACGATGAACATCTGGAGAAACCATGTGGTTAACTTTTGAGCCTAGAGCTTGGGTGGTTCCAAATTGGTGGGATGAGAGATGAGAT
This sequence comes from Protopterus annectens, assembly GCF_019279795.1. Taxonomy (NCBI): domain Eukaryota; kingdom Metazoa; phylum Chordata; order Ceratodontiformes; family Protopteridae; genus Protopterus; species Protopterus annectens. The sequence continues at coordinate 14,622,532 of NC_056747.1, read as the reverse complement.
CCAGAAGGGGTTCCAGTACTCAAGGGGGGTACTTCAAAAGAGGCCAAAGAAAGGGGTACTAAACCTGTCGAGGGCAAAGGTGGGCTACGACAATTACAGCTGCTCTGCAGCGGGCTGCCTTCTAAAAAAATTTATGATTAAAGGGGTCAAAAAATAAGTATACAAAAGAACTGGAGGTCAAGAATATAAAATCCAAGACTTGCTTGCTTAGGCTGGCAACTGGAGGAGAGGTCAGGGGAATAAGCCAGACTGTCAGGTTCAGGATCTGCAATTGTGGATGCATGAATTCTCCATTCTGCTGGGTCAGGAGAGTTGTGATCTGAGGTAGGTACCAAGGTGGCAGGGGTGACAGACTGCGCAGCAGTGGGTACCAGTGCTGGCATGGCCAGTCTTGGACAATCAAGATTGTTCTTGGTTTTTCCTCCCTTATTTTGAGTAGTACCCTTGAAAGTTTAGGTAGAGGGGGAAATACATAGATCGAGAGGTTTACCCATTGGAAGGATAGGGCATCCACTTTCCAGGCCTTGCTGTGAGGTTCCCTGGTGCAGAATTTGCTGAGCTGGTGATTGTTGTGGGAGGTAAAGAGGTCCACCTTCGGGGTGCCCCATTTCTGGGTTATAAGGTTGAAGGTGCTGTGGTCTAGCTGCCACTCGTGTGGGTCTAGGAGGTTTCTGTTTAAGTTGTCTGCCAGAGAGTTTTGAGAGCCTGGCAGGAATTGTGCTTGCAGATGAATTTGCATGGCTGAAGTCGTGTGCCAAAAGGTCATGGCAAGCCTGCAGAGGGGATAAGAGTGAGTTCCTCCCTGCTTTGTGATGTACCACATCACTGTGGTGTTGTCTGTTTTGATCACTAGAGGCCCCGGGGAGAGTAGGGGTCTGAAAGCTGTCAAAGCATGCTGAACAGCTAGCATCTCTTTTTGGTTGATTTGCAGATGTATTTGACTTTGGCTCCAATGGCCCTGAATGCACCTGCCGTCCAGGTGTGCACCCCGGGCATAATCTGATGCATCTGTGGTTAGGGTCTGGGTGGTGTGGGGTTGTGAGAAGGGAAGACCCTTGTTGTGGTTGCATGCTGCTGCCCACCAAAGAAAATCTTTCCTTAGGGTATCACAGGTATGATATTTTCCAGTTCCTGACAGTGTTGACACCAAAGGCTTTTTAGGTACCACTGAAGTTTCCTCATATGCAATCTGGCATATGGAATGAGTACAATGCAGGAGGCCATGAACCCTAGAGCTTGCAGGATTTTCCTTGCGGATAACTGGGGTCTGGTGGCTAGTTGAGAGAAGTAGCCTGTCAGGTAGGCTTGTTTTTCTGGAGTAAGGAATGCCATCTGGATGCTGTGTCCAGGCCTGCTCCCAGGAATACAATGTTTTGAGTGAGTACTAGTTTGGATTTCTTTTCATTTATAGTATAACCTAGAGAGGTCAGCAGGTCCTTTACAAAGGTCAGGTGCTGTAGCAGCTTTTCCTGTCTGCCTGAATTAGGCAGTCGTCTAATAGGGGTAAATTTGAATATTCCTTTGTCTGCAAAAAGCAATGGCTGGAGCCAGGCATTTTGTAAAAACTCTGGGAGCAGTGGATAAGCCAAAGGGAAGCGCAGATAACTGAAAGTGCATAGATCCTGCCCTGAAACGTAAATATTTCCTGCAGGAATCCCTGATTGGGATGTGTAGATATGTCTCTTTTAGGTCTAGGGTGGCTAACCAGGCATCCCTGAACAGCATAGGAAGAAGCTACTGGAGGTTGAGCATTTTGGATTTTGGTATCACCAGGAAAGTGTTTAGAATTGCTAAATCGAGGATTGGGCGCCAAGTGCCCTCTTTTCTGGGTACCAGAAAAAGCTTGGAATAGAAACCTTGGCCTATCTGGTCTGCAGGAACAGTCTGTATTGCCCTCATGGAGAGCAGGGAATGGACTTGGTTTTGGGCCTCTGCCCACTGGTTTGGAGGAAGATCTGGGAACCCTTTTGGGATTGGTAGAGTGTGGGAATAAAATCTGTATCCCTGGGACACTATATTGAGGACCCATCGGTCATGGTGATAGAGGCCAAATTTTTGGCATGGGAGGAGAGTTTTCCTCCTAGTGGCACAAGCAGGTGGGCAGAGGTAAGGGGTGGAAGTGTAAAGTCATTGTGAGTTCTTTCCATAAGGGGGTGGCTTAGCATTCCATGTTTTTGAAGTGGAGGAACTCCATTACTTAGATCTCTGCATTCCCTGGGACTGCTTATCTAGGGGGTCTGCTTCCCCTAGGTCTTGTCTGAACTGGCCTTGAGGGGGCAGGATAGGACCAGTGCTTGGAGGGGCAATGCCTACTGAACCTTGGGGGCTGGACCTGCAAGACGTCTTTAACTGTCTGCATAGATTTAGCTTTTTCTTCCATCATTTTTAAGACCTCTTCTGCCTTGGTGCCAAACAAATTGTCTTTGTTCAATGGTGCATCCAATAGTTTTGATTTGACATGGACTGGCAAGGTCTGTTTATTAAGGCAAGCATGCCTTCTAAGTACAGAACCTATGTGCAGTATGCTTCTAGGGCATCAAAGCCACACTGCAAGGTGTGTTTAGTAACTTGGCTTGCAAAATGCATAAGCTCCTGTAATTCTTTATTTTCTGCACAAGCCGGAAAGGTAGATATTTTTGTTTAAGGAGTTCCATAGTATGTTGCTGGTGTTTCAGCATGTGGAACTGATAATTTAGTGCTCTAATGGCAAGAGTTGCAGAGGTGTATACTTTTTTACCCCATTCTGTCTAAAGCTCGGGAATCCCTATCCGAGGGGGTGGGATTCTTAGCTGTGGTTGCTGTGAACACTGCCAGCCTAGCCAGATAAAATTTTATAGATAATTCTATCATTTGTAAATATGAATGTTGAACTACAGACTTGTTTTCTTAATTGAAAAATATGCTGTGAAATGTTGAACTTTAAACAAAGTAGCCACATTGCACTCTGCTGTAAAGAAAGCTAAGAAAAGCATTTCTTGTCTGTCCTTTGAAGTTGAAATTATTTCATGCTTGTCCCTTTGAAGTTAGAATTTGGAGTCGATGAGTCTGGAGTGAAGCATCCTGTCCATTGTTTTAACTTAAGGAATAATTACTAGAGTTCACATATGGAATATCTTTTATTGATGTAGTTTCCTGCAGGTGCAAGATAACAGTTATGTAGTATCTGTTAGCCTGGGAACACCAGGAAAGTGTAAAATAAATGATGTAATGGGAACAAGGACTGCAATAGCAATTTAAACAGAGAGAATCAGAAGGCATTAAGCATTTTTGTCTTGACTATCCAAGTCACAGCACTGTCTTGCTCATATGTAAGTTATCTTAGACTTGTGTTTTATTTTAGAAATAGCTATAAACTAGAAAGATTAGACTAAGTGTTTTTCTGTGATGTCAGAAGTGTACTACTGATTTATTTTAAGTATTTCTGCGTGATCTCTGAACTCTTGACTAGCACCATGTAGTATAAAGTATTGTCTTGTGTTTTTATTATTAAATATTTTAAAACCTTTTAACTCTGGCTGGTTTGTGTAGAAATAATTTAAACTATTTAGAGTACTTGTATGCCTTTGGTAAAATAGTACAAAGCCACTCCTATGGCTTTAGCCCTGGGCTATACTCCCAACTGGATAATAATATTGCACAGTAATAATTGGACACCCTTTTAAGGGCCTTTGAGTAGCTGATAAATATTAGCTGGGTGGTGGCAGGCAGTACTACCGTATAGTCTAGGTAAAAGGCACACAGCTGGGGAACCTGTGCCAGCCTTTCCTAGGGTGTCTATGTGGTTGTATAAATTCTTATCTCAAAGTGAGTGTGTGTCAGCTACTTGGGCAGGGACACGAAACATTGGCTGTGCAGAGACGATGCTGGAGATTTTAGTTTGCCCAGCTGGCTGAAATCTGGACCCTATAGCTGTGCCAGTGGGGAGTCTTACTGGGGACTTGGACAGCAAGAAACCGACCAGCCCCGGACTGACTGTGATCTCTGTGTGCTCTTAAGGGAAATTGCACTTTACTGGGTGTATTTGTTATCCTTCCTCATATATGAGACACCCTCTCTGGTATTAGTGGTGAGGATTGAGGCTCCTTGATTGCTGGGCCAGGGCACAGGCATCACAGCTGCTTTTATTCCTTTAGGTCTTTGGGAGATGACCTCTGGGTCAGCAGTAGGATTCTTGAAAATAAATTTGTGTAAGTCAGAGACTGTGTAATACCTGTCAGGCTTCCTGGGAGCAGGTGGAAGGGTGTCAGGGGTTAAAATGGATTCCATAAAAACATCATCCACAACATCCAGGACAGGAGGAATAGCTAAAGGTCTGTGCTGTGGTAAATCTAAGAATTCCCTGAGTCTCTTTTTGGACTGAGTATAGTCCTGACACTCCCATTGGAAATGCTCCCTTAAAGTATGTAGGGTTTCACCAAATGAAAAATCCTCTGGAGGAGAGGCAGAAGGAATGGATTCCTCTGCATCTGAATCCTCATAAGCAGACAGGGGTTGCATGTCTTCATATTCAGAAACTTCAGAGTCATCAGACTCCTGGTCAGATAAAAATGCTGGGGACAAGTCTCTCTTTCTTTTGGAAGGGGTAGGCTGGCTTCCCCTAATAAGCATGATAAGGTCTTCCACTATTTTAAGCATTTGAGATTGAGGTATGGAAGCATGTGCTTGAGTCGTCTGTTTTTTAGGTGTAGTTCAAACCCTGGGCCTTAGAAACTAGGTAGTTTTAGAAAGACCTGAAGACACGAAAGAAGTTGTCGGTTTGTGTTGAGTATTGGTAGTGTGAAGAACCTCCTTGGAAGCTGGTGCCTGCTCAGCGGCTCCGGACCCATCCAATGTAGAGACATCTGCAGGATCCTTAGTCAAAGAAGAATCTCGTGGCATAGTGGGCTCCGAAAGGGTCTCGGTAGCAGCCTGCAAATCCATAGAAGCAGGCATCAGGGGCTGCGAAAGCACCTCACTGAGGACCGTCGAACTGGCAACTAGCTTAACGGAAGCGTAGTTTGCAGTTTTGGACCTGTGCCGTCTGTCTCTATCTTTATCCTTACATTTTTTTGGAAGATCGGTAGTCAGATGGCTTACCAAAGCCATTTCGGAATACGGAGATTGAAAGCAAAAATATTTAGCTACAATAAGGGCCCGATGTACAGTTCTGGCATTGAACAAAGCACAAAACCGACAGCAAGGGACGTTGTGGTCTGGGCCTAAACAGGTGACACAGTAAGAATGAAAATCTCGATGTGGTATTTGCTTTGCACAAGCGAGACAATTGTGAACTTTTTCTGATATCGGTTAGAGCAAGAAAAAAGGATCCCCAATGGGGTACTTAGCTTTAGAAGACTTCAACTTCATTTCAGAAATGAGAACTCAGGTTGCGGCCGAGCGGCACTCGTGTGAACTGCTTCTGCTTTGGGCTCCTTCGCAAGAAAGACTGATGTAATGGCGTTGGCTGCCTGATTTTATACCACTGATGACCTGACGTCAGCCCTGGAGCGACAGCAACCAATGCAGAAATACTAAGCCTCTGGTATTCGGGCCGACTGAGGGCTACTCCTGGCAGGATAACCCAAGTGTAATGACTGCAACAGTGAAACACGATGAACATCTGGAGAAACCATGTGGTTAACTTTTGAGCCTAGAGCTTGGGTGGTTCCAAATTGGTGGGATGAGAGATGAGATCCAGAAGGGGTTCCAGTACTCAAGGGGGGTACTTCAAAAGAGGCCAAAGAAAGGGGTACTAAACCTGTCGAGGGCAAAGGTGGGCTACGACAATTACAGCTGCTCTGCAGCGGGCTGCCTTCTAAAAAAATTTATGATTAAAGGGGTCAAAAAATAAGTATACAAAAGAACTGGAGGTCAAGAATGCAGAAGTGTCCCTGGGTGACTGCCTCAGAGGAGGGCCTAAAGTGTCAAGGCTGTCGCACTTGGCGTTGGACAGGGATGCAAACAGGTTGCAACATGGAGTGCCCCAGCACCAAATGATCTAAGCAGCAACTCTTGGATTCAAGGACCACTTGTGAGGAAGAAGAATGTTCCTGCTTAGACTGTCTGCCAAATGTTGGACCTCCACAGGACATGGGTTGCAATCAGAAACTGCTGAGATGAAATCACCCACTGACAGACCCTCATTGTCTCCTGACAAAGAGGGTAATATCGTGTTCTCCCGTTTCTTCAGATACCAAACAAAGACATATTGTCTGTGTGGACTGAGATCACACCCTTGGGGAGAATGGCCAGGAAAAGCTTGCAATACCATGAGGACCATCCTCAACTCCAAGACATTGATGTGAAGACTGGCCTTGGAAGAGGACCAGGTAGTCCCTTCAAAATGCCACCCCACACCAGAAGGGAGGCATCTGCTGTGACCGTGGCCGGGGGGTGGGGGCAACTGGTCACCTACTGGATACCAAGGGAGACTCCAACCACCACCTGACCTGATCCTGACAAACGTTCATCAGAATTATGGGAAAATCCTTCGGATGTGTTTCATAAAACCACTGTGCTGCCACAGTCCACTACAGAGGCCTCATGTGATACCTGGTTGATGGGACCAAACCAATGGAAACCACCATGTGCTCAAACAGCTTCAGAAAGAGACAGACTTTTTGTAAGAAAGCAGAGAGACAGCCTGAGACTGAAGACTCAAAATCCTGGATGCTGGAAGATTGGCAATCTGAGAAATGGTGTCCAAATGGCAACCTCTGAATTCTAGTGACTGAACTGGATGGAGACTTGACTTCTGGTAAATGACTGTAATTCACCAAGGAACTATGCAGCTGGAGTAAGATGTCCCTGGCCATGACTAAGGATGTTCACACAGGAGCAGTTAGGAGTCAATCATCCAGGTAAGGAAAGACCTGAAACCCCTGCAGCCTGGGCCAGGCTACTATGACTGCCATGCACCTGGTGAACACCCAGGGGCAGTGGTGAGACCAAATTGCAGAGCTCTGAATTGGTAGTTATCAGCTCCCAGCCAGAAGTGCAGAAAACTAACGGTAGGTGTCCTTGAGGTCGATTGAGCATGTCCAGTTATCCTTCCTGAACACAAGTAATATGGACTGCACCTTGACCATCTGGAACCTGGTCTTTTTTAAAAAGGGATTGAGTTTGCTTGAATCCAAGACTGGCCTGAAGTCCTTGTTCTTCTTTGGAACCAAAAACAATCAAATAGCTCCTGGAACCTCAATGGTCTGGTGGAACCTCTTGGATGACCCGATTTGTCAGCAGCTTCTGAACAGCCTGATTCTACAGACTGCCCCTGCCATGTGGGCGTTGTCCATTGTGGTTACCCTCTCCTCACCACCAAAGGTAGGAAACCTCAGGAGGAGAGCCTTGAAAAGACTGTTGAGACATCCTGAAAAAAAGACATTTTCCCCTTTTTTGGTTGTAGGAGAAGGACCACGGGGGGGGGGGGTGGCAAAACATATGCCAGTGGCAGACAATGTCTTTCCATCCTACTCACTCCTGGTCAAAATGACTAACTTTTGGCCTGACCAGTCAGGAGCCATCAAATGGGGCATTAATAAAGGATGCCTTGATGCAATCTGCAAAGTTACACTACCTCATCCAAGCATGACAACACATGGAAATGCCGATGCCAGTGGCTCAGGATGTTCCATTGGCTGCACTAGCTAGAAACCTCATGAAAATGCTAGTTATCAATGGTAAGGAGGACGACAGAGTCTCCAGAGACTTTTGAGACTCCAGAGTCTGATGAGCCTTAACCCTTGTTACTTCTGACATGATGTCCCTTTGAAGACCAGTCAAGTGAGCTAAATAACTTAGCACCCTGAGCATGAAAATAGTTAAGGTGCAAAAGGGCTTCCCTAAATGGTCCAACACCCAAAATTCCCTATTTGGGGGATGGACAGAGGAACTCTCTTCTGAAATTTCCTTCTTGGTTGCTGCAATCACCGCAACAGCATCCACTGATGGAGCCTTATTCCAGGGTATATAGTCCTTAGGAGGGGCACTATCTTACTGGGCTTCATGGGAATTGGTTCCATCATATCAGGCTCTTTCCACACCCACCAACACACCAGGTCGATCAGTACATTCAGAGGGGAAACACCCAGGAAACAGACGGCCCCACCCTGAAGGGCTTCAGAAATAGCGACTTCTCCAGAAAAGGGTCTTCTGCAGTCCGGTCCCCACACTGGTGAAGGTGCTCCAAATATCACCAAAAGAGGTGTCATCATAGGGAAGATTTAGGGGACTCTCTCCTTCCTTGAGGTCAGTATCCTCCATTAGATACTCCTGAACTAAGTCCAGGTGCTTCCTCTTTCACCATCTCTTACCAGAGACTTCCCTCTCCTGAGATTCCAGAGGTGAAAGAGAAGAGGCAGGAGCCCCGGCAGGGTTGTAGTGGGTTGGGGTGGGGGGTCAGATGGGTAGCCAAATGGGGTGGGTTGGGCAGGACCAGACTGAGGAACTGTCACAGGCAGTAATGTATGAGAAGGGGGGCACCGATCATACTTGTCCATTCCCTCTCCTGACAGGAGAGCATCCTTTCTACGACATCAAAAGCCAAAGATGAAGCAGGCTGACCAGAGCAGAAGGAAACTTGGGTCCAAGTATCCCAAGGACACTTTGGACTCGAACAGAGCCACTGCCTACCCCAACACTAAAACTGGAGCTGAGCTACTGAGGGCAGATGCTGAGAGGGGAAAGGACACCCCCAAAGTTAGAATCATCGAATATGACCAAGAGACATCCTCCTCAAAGCATCATCACTGAGGACCACTGGACTCTGATGTTGCCAGAGTAGAGGAAACCAAAGCAGGTGCATTAGCCTGTTTTGGCCAAGCCGTCAGCTCCAACCAGCAAGAAACAAACAAAACCAGCCTAGGAGACAGATCCATAGGGCCCCAAGGGATGAAACCACGC